>NW_025421998.1:71730000-71832500 GCF_011764305.1 Mustela putorius furo | reverse complement strand
CAGTAACACAGAGCTAAGCACATCCATTTCGCTAGGTTATTCTGATGATTAATTGTGATAACACATGGTAACCACTCATATGATCTTCCATTCCTCCTTCCTTCTGTCCTCAGCCGAACTCCCTTCCAGAGACTTAATTATACATGATTAAGCCTCAGTTTATTTTACAAGTGGAATGCTAAGAGAGCCTATCCCACCTGTTGTCTCTACCAAGAGTTAAGATCTAAAACATTAAAAAGTTGGGATCTCATAATCTACACTGAACCCTGAGGGGTTTCTAAGCAGAGATTTTTTAAACTGTGGTATATAGGGTGCCTGGGTGGCCCAGTCGGTGAAGGAACTGTTTTCAGCTTAGGTTCTGATCCTGGAGTCCTGGGATTGAGTCCCACCTCAGGTTCCTTGTTGAGTGGGGAGCCTGCTTCTCCCTCTGCCTGCTACCCACCCCCCTGCTGTGTGTGCTCTCTCTCTGACAAAGAAATAAGTAAAATCTTTTTAAAAATGTGGTATATAGTATCCATTAATAGAGTTCCACACATACATTTAAGTATTTTACTATTTATTAAAAATATCATTCTGGTACAAAGTCACGCCAGACAGAAGGGTTTGGTTTTGTTTGCCTGTGCAGCAGGAAAACTCTGTCTGAGCAAGCACACTGTTCTCACATCCCCATCCAGCCTCACAGTTCCCTAGGCCGGATAAATCCCTCACCTGGCAACAGGCTCTACTGGTACCCATGTTTTGGTATGTAAGGGTTTCAGTTCTAGCTCCCACTCATGAGATTCCTTGTGTCTTAGTTTCTGTTCCTGTTTTTGGCTTTGTCCATACTAGTGATCTGGGTTTTCTTGGTATCCAGGTTTTATCTGTCTCCAACTTTGGCTCTATGTTCTAATCACAATTTCAACTTGTTAGGCAGTTTCTTGGAGAATAAACCCTTCTATAATCATTCACTCATCCAACGAACCAAAAGTTGCTATCTCTGGTGGTGGTGGGGAAGGTAAATGAGATGCATAATTAGAGTTCAGTGTGGCAAGAGTTACCCTAGATGAATGTAAGGAAGAACTAGGACAGATATTAGCATGGCAGAATGAGAAAGGGCTTTCAAGGGGAGGTAATGCTTAAGCTGAGTTTTAATGAATAAACAGGAATCAAGAATATTGTAAGACTTCTCTAGAAGTAAGGCATTAATAAAAGCAAGACTCTTTTGGGCAATGGCAAGTCATTTCTATGACTAGAGTAGAGGTATGGGGTAATACAGCACAGGTAGGTAGAAGCCATACTGTGAGAAGTCCATGGCTACTAAATTCAGAAGATAAACATTTCTTCTCTGAGAGCTGATTGAGTAGGGGGTAAAGAAACACAGACTTCTTGAAGGATTGAAGAAAAATGCTATGACCAGATCTGAATTTTAGGACTATCCATAGCAACACTGCTAGTTAGGAGGTCACTGTGGACATTGTAGATTACCTGAGTAGAACGGAGAGGAGGAGGAGTTGAGAAGAGATGAGAGGTGCTGAGAAATATGAACACACACACACACACTGGGCTTTTTTTTTTTTTAAGTTGGTATTTTAATTCCAGTTGGTCAACAATATAGGGATTCTATACTTCCATATAATATCCAATATCATCACAAGTGCATTCCTTAATCTCCTTTACCTACTTAACTCATAAACCCTAACCCTAAAGTTACCCCTCTGGAGAGGTTTCTGAACTGCAGACACAAACCCTCACACTGTTCCTAACCCCAACCATTATTCTGACCCTAAACCAAATCCCAATTCTAGATCTGAGTAAAAAAAAAAAAAAAAAGATGTGGTATACTATAGAATGGAATATTACTCAGCCATCAAAAAAATGAAGTCTTGCCATTTGCAACAACATGGATGGAGATAAAGAGTATC
Organism: Mustela putorius furo; assembly: GCF_011764305.1. Lineage (NCBI taxonomy): Eukaryota > Metazoa > Chordata > Mammalia > Carnivora > Mustelidae > Mustela > Mustela putorius. The sequence continues at coordinate 71,830,599 of NW_025421998.1, read as the reverse complement.
ACACAAAGCAAAATAAGTCAGAGAAGGAAAATTTCATTTGAACACGCAGGATTTCACTGATTATATATAGAAACTGAATAGAAAGGAGTCATCTAGATGACTCAAAGTAATCTGAGCAGATGATGGCTTCATTTCTGAAGGTAAAGGACACAGGAAGAGGATTAGTGTTACATGGTAAAGTAATAAATTCAATGTTGAGCTTGCTGCTTTTAAGGGACCTGTGATATTTCTTGTAGGAATGTCCAGCAAGCTTCTCTATATGTGGTTCTTGAACCAGAAAGTAATGGCCTCAGATTTAGATTTGGGAGCCATTAGCAGAGCAATGGGAGTTGAAGTAATAGTATAAGGTGAAGTTACCCATAAATCTGTATGAGGTATGTAGAATGAAAAGAGGACAGGGTTGAGGATAGACTTTTGGGAACTCATTTCCTAAACAATATTTGTTGAATACACATAATGTTAAAAGTTAGATGTTGAGGACATAATGGTGAACCAGTAGAATCAGTTTCCTCCGTACTCCCTCCTCTCTTTTTTCTCTCCTTTCTTCTTTCTCCCCTCCCTTCCTTTCTCTCTTCCTTCCATCAATAAATGTCTATTCGTCACCTACTATATGCAGACATACACTAAGTTCTAAGGGTACTACAGGAACAAGACATAATAGGTCCTTGCCCTTGCAAAGTCTATACTCTAATGGAGAATAAATGAATTAGACCAGTAAACTGCTGAAATAAATAATTACAAACTTTGATATATTCTAGGAGGAAATAAAGAAGGTATTATACAAGGAACATAAAGATCATCTTAGATAGTATAGTTAAGGAAGGTCTTTTTGCAAGGTAGTATTTAAGCTAAGACCTGAAGGATGAAAAGGGGCCATGTATTGATAGGATCAAAGAGGGCACATAGTAAGGCAGAAAAAGCTCATACAGACATTAACTTGACTTGGTCTTGACCTGTAACAAGGGAAATGAGGTGGTGATGAGGCAGAAGTACTCAGCAGGAGCCCAATATAGCCCTTGTTTATATCCCAATAGAGGAGATAGGGAGCAAATCATTAATCATGCAACTAAATGGTAACCATAAAGTGATCTAAAGGAGAGGCCCCTGGGTGGCTCAGTAAGTTAAGAGTCTTCGTCTGGGCTCAGGTCATGATCCTCAGGGTCATGGGATGAGCCTTATATCAGCTCCAAGCTTGGTATGGGGTCTGTCTGAAATTCTATCTGCCCCTCCCAGCCCAGACACACACACTCCCTCTCTCAGATGAATAAATAAATCTTTAAGAAAGTGACCTAAAGGGGAGAGCCAACAATAGAGGAGTACTGTCATTTGAAGGCAAAAAGGAATCAGAGACTGGGAAGGATACTGAGAAGGCCCAGCTTCAGAAGTCTGGTTGAAAACCTGGAGAACAGTACCATAAAGTCTTAGAAAAGAGTACTGTAAGAAGGAAAATACCATCAACAAAATCACATGAAGCAAAAAGATTAAGATAATGGTAAGATGATGCTCCGTGTCTTGGTTAAAATGGAGGTTACCGAAATTGGCTAAAATAACCTGATGGGAGGGTTTGGTCAGAAGTCGGATTGTGGAAATAGTAGGGGGAAATAGTCAGTAACAGATTTGAGAGAGTAGACCATTATCTTAATTACCAGTGTTATGATGAAGGTAAGTGGTAGAACTGCCAAACTTCAAGAGTAAGTGGATTGCATGGAGTCTTACTTGTTTAATTGAGAAGATCTGAGGCACGTTTCTCTGTAGAGGTAGATAAACTAGTTGTAAGAGAAGTGGGAAAGTGAGTAAAAGGCAGAGCAAAGTCCTTTCACAGATGGAAGGAGAAAGCACCCAAAGTAACAAGTGGTACATCAGCAAAACGAAAAGGCAAGCTATGGAGTGGGAGAAAATATTTGCAGACCACGTATCCAGTAATGGGTTAAAATTTTAAATATACAAGGAGCTCATACAATTCAATAGCAAAAAACCAATCCCATTAAACATGGGCAAAAGGTCTGAATAGACATTTTTCCAAAGAAGATACATATAAGTGGTGAAAAAGTACATGAAAAGATGCTCGATATTACTAATCTTCAGGGAAATGCAAATCAAAACCACAGTAAGCTATCATTTCACATCTATTAGGATGTCTATTATCACAAAGAGAAGAGATAACAAATGCTAGTGAGGATGTGGAGAAAAGGGAATCTCTGCATACTGTTGGTGGTATGTAAACTGGCACAGTCAGTATGAAAAACAGCATGGTGGTCCTCCAAGAAATTAAAAATAGTTTTAATTTTATGTTTTATTTTTATAAAAAATAAATTTTACAGATTATTATTAGTGGTAAAGTGCTTTGAAAATAAATATATATAAATTAATATATATTATATCATTAATATTATATTATTAATATATTAATGATTTAAATTAATTTAAATTTAATATAAATTAAAATATACATATAAAAATAAACACATTTTTATATAAATTTGATCCAGAAATTCCACTTCAAGGTTCGTATCCAAAGGAAATGTAATCAGCATTTTAAAGACATCTCTGCACTCCCCTGTTCACTGCAGCATTATTCACAATAGCAAGATATGGAAACCACCGAAGTGTCAAAAGATAAATGGATATGCTCACTGTGGAGTCTGCTTCTCCCTTTGCCTCTTGCCCCACTCTTGTACTCTCTCGCTCTCTCTATCAAATAAATGGGTAAAATCTTAGGGGAAAAAAAAGACAAATAGATAAAGAAAATGTGGTATATGCATACAATGGTATATTATTCAGCCATTAAAAATGGAAATCCTGTTATCTGGGACACCATGGACGAAACTGGAGGCATTACGGTAAGTAAAAGAAGGCAGACAGAAAAAAACAAATACTACATATTATCACCTATAAAGGGGATAAAGAAAAAAAAAAAAGAAACAAACCCATAGAAACAGAGGGCTGAAAAGTGGTTGTCAGAGACTACGGCAGGGAGATGCAGGAGAGAGAGGAAGAAGCCGGTGAAAGGGCATAAATTTTCAGTTTTAAAATGAAAATGGTCTGAGGATTAAATGTACAACATGCCAGCTATAGTTGATAACACTGTATCACATCATTGAAATTTGTTAAGCGAATAGAGCTTAAATGTCTTCATTTCACACTTCATATACACTATATATACACAAAAAGGTAACTATTTGAAGTGATGGGCGTGTTCATTAACTTGATAAGAGTCATCTCACAATGTGTATGTATTTTGTACACTGTAAATATCTTACCTTTTTATTTGTCAATCTGACCTCCATAAAGCTGGGGGAGGGAAGCACCAGGGTAATAAACTATTCCCACATACATTAGTTTCTTATTGATGATGATAACCACGTCTTCTGAGTAAATGCTGTGTGTGTATGTAAAAGCACTTGCTTCCTCACAGCTTGTATTAGGTTAGATTCTAATAGGCCAAAGATCTAAATGTAAACAATAAAACCATGAAATTCTAGACAAAATACATGGAATAACTGTTTTATCATCTCAGAGGAGGAAAGGTCTACTAACAATGACATAAAACCCAGAACCCATAAATGAAAATGCCAATAAATCAACTACATAAAAATAAATTTGCATAGTAGAAATCAAAGTCAAAGGTAAAAGTAAATGATAAATAGGGATCACAACTTCACTCAGAAGTTTCCTAATATATGAAAAGCTCCTCTAGGTCATGAAGAAAAACTGACAATCCAACAGAAGAAATGGGCAAAGTACTGAACCATGTGGAGAAAATGCCTCTTTTAGGTGTGAAAACACATTCAACCTAATTCATACTAAAAAGAAAGCAAATTCAAGAAATTCTGAGAAGGCTGGCAAGTTGGGAAAGATCCAATTGTTAGATAGTATTGTGTTGGTGAAGTTGTGGAAAGCATACACCAAGTTAAGGAAATACAAAATGGCAACAGATCTACAGACAGCCTTTGGGTAATATCAATTAAAATTACAAATAAACATATTCTTTGGCCCAGAAGTTCCAGCTCTAGAAACTTACCCTCAGTTATACTTGTGCATGTGTGAAATGCCATATGTTCAGAGCTATTCATTGATGCATATTTGTTAGCAATTAGAAATTAGAAACATCCCAGGTGGGAATCAATAGGAAACTGGATAAAGAACATCATCCTTCAGTGGTATAACATCTAGTCATAGAAATGAATGAGGAGGCTCCTTATAGGCTGCTGAAGCAGTGATTTCCAAAAATATATTTCTTAGTGCAGAAAGCAAAGGTAGCAAACAGAATGCTGCCATTTGTATAAAATATCCACGCTGCTTGAATATGCACAAGGTATTTCTAGAAGATACCAAAAAATGCTAATACTGATTATCTCTGGGGAAGAGAACTGTCTATGGGACGGAGGTAAAAGAAGTACCTTTTGAATTTTAAAATATGTAAAGATATTAATTCAAACACTAAATAAGATTTTTTAAAATGCAGTTATAGAACACATTAAGATTATAAATAATTCACAGCTTTTTAAAAGAAATATTCTCTAAGAATAATGCTGCTAAGAGTCAATCAAGTACAAAATGCAAGATAGTAAATACTTCCCACCAGTTTTAAATTATTTTAAAAAAATCCTTTGAGCAAAACCATGTATTATAATCATACAAAGTAACTTAGCTGTGACCCTGGTACCATGGCAATGTCTAAAATATTTTGTCAGGCTAGTGAGGTTTTCCAGTTGAATATACAGCACAAGTTGCAAAATAGTATTAGTAAGCAAGAATTCTGATTTAAAATAAACAGGTGAGAGGAAAATTAGATAAAATGTATCAGATCTCTTCAGGAACACCATGGGAATGTAATTTACATCAGTAAGGTACTTTTCATCTGTGGATATCAAAGGCATGATAAATGCTATTATTTTATACAATTGACAAAACCTGGAAATGGTAGACAATTACTAATCCTTTGGTTACAGGAATATCAAAAATGCCAAAGTCTGTATCAAGCCCTGTATGCTGTCACTTAACAGTATCACGACTTCAGAGTCAGGCTTCCTGACATGCGATCACATTTCCCTCAGAAAACGAGGGCTGCTCCTTCAATGTTCTTAACTTCTCTTGCACATGATTTCTGAGTTTATTAATCAGGGATTAATCCAAACCTTCCTGAAACTCAGCCTCTCCCTGAGAAAAGACAAGACTCTTTGCCAGCATGTCCTTCACAAAACTTCTGAGCCTACAGATGTGTCTGTCTATAACCTCTGGATCCTAGACATGCATCTACAGCAGGCGACGTGAAAGATTAAGTCCCGTATTAGAAGCAGAATATACGAAGCGTGAGAGAACACTAGCTGTTCTTCCCATTAGGGAAGTGAGTTTCCAGATCCCTCTCCTCTTGTCTCTGGATCTTCTGGATCAAAGCCAGACTATCAGACCCTCAGTTCCTAAGAGGGTCTCTTTTCATTTTTTGCCATGTGACACTGAGAAGAAAGAAACGTGCTGGTATGAACTACATCTACCTCGTCTCCAGGCATTTTTAAAACTCTGCTATAGTGTTTTTTCATATGGTTAACTTTTACAGAGTCCCTAAAATGTAGCTTTGAAGAAGTTTTTCATAATAAATCTAAATTTGCTTTTCATTCTCTTTCTATTCTCAACCCCCTTCCTTTTCACTCCTCATGCCCACACCCACCCCCTCTCCCACTTCCTTGACTATCATTTATCTGTGCACCTCTACCCAGTGCAATTTGTTCACACCGAGACCTCTAGTAGCCGTCCTTCTCATTATGTTAGACTAAAATCTCTAAGGATGTAATAGCCACGGTTTGGTTACTGCCGAGGTGCTGTCTGTAAAGATGTTTTCCTTTGGAAATAACAGAAAAGAAATGGCAATTCTAACGAAATACCAGGTGTAGGTTGGATAGGGTGGAGACCCAGAGAGAAATACTTCCTGGAGCCTTTTAAGCAGTGAAAAAGTATCCCAAGTGGTTCTTGGCCCCATGAATTTAGCCATGAATGCATCCTGCTTCATGTTCTTTCTTCCTAAACTTTGTGAGGAAGGCTACACCATCAGGCTTAATGCTGTGCATTCAGGGTTTAATGTGGTATTTGACACAAAATAGATGCAATAAAAGAAAGTACTTTGATGGGGCACCTGGCGGGCTTAGTCGGTAGAGCATGTGACTCTGGATCTCAGGGTTGTAAGTTTGATCCCCATAATGGGGACAGATATTACTTAAAAATAAAATATTAAAAAAATATATCTTGAAGGAGCACCTGGGTGAATCAGTCGGTTCAGGGTCTGCCCTTGGCTCAGGTCATAATCCCAGGGTCCTGAGACTGGTCCACTCTGGCTCTCTGCTCCGTAGGGGGTCTGCTTCTCCCTCTCCCCTTACTTCTCCCTCCTGCTTGCACATGCTGTCTCTCAAATAAATAAAATATTTAAAAATATGTATTTTAAAAACAATCTAATGGAGGAAAGTTTCTTCACACACCAGTTATATGTTTCCTGAGTGGTGGTCCAGGATGTGGTGTTTAGGAAATAAGAAAATACTTTAGAGGTGTCTGAGGGCATCAAAAATACAACGTAATACTTTCCCTATGGTCTTTTTAACAGGATAAACCTTTAAATACTAAACAGAAAATGAGTACAGTTGGGATTTGTGTAAAATTTTTGAAATTGTTCATCTGAGTACTTTAGTAAAAATTTGTTTCCAAAGCAGAAAAAAAAAAAAAGAATCAGAAAACAATCTCATTTCATATGTTCCCAATAATGCAAATAAGATTTACAAATGTGCTTCTTTTGGCATATTCATAAAGAAGAATCACAGAACAAGACAGCTCCCCTGGCTTTTTGATTACTCTTGACTCACTACAGATGTCCACAGATAGCAAGTGACATTTCTCATGCTTTAACCACAGAGTACTACACATTTTATTTCAAATTCTTCCTCTTCACAGAAACTTCAGCATTGAAATAATAATAGTTTAAGAAGAAACAAAAAAAGCTAAGTGTTATTTGATATCTTTCCTTTTCAGTGAATCAGTTTGCATCGGGAAAGCTCAGATTTTTAGTTATTGCTCCGTCCTCTGTCTATAGTATGTAAAAGCACTTACTACATCACTTTAAAAATCACGTTTCAATGTCTGTCTCTCCTCACACAGTAAAGTCCTTTAAGACAGAAAATATGCTTTATTCTGTTAGGTGTACATGGCCTCTACCATGTTCTGGTATATAATAGGTCTCACTACATGTTTATTGACTAAATTATACCACAGATAAATGCAGGAAAAATTTACAAAATTAACCTCCATAAGTTGTTTCTTTTAAGGTTATATATATATATATATATATATACATATAGTATGCTCAGAGTTGAAATTTAAATACTAAAATATTGGGGTGCTTGGCTGTAGAGCATGTGGCTCCTGATCTCAGGGTTGGAGTTTGAGCCCTGTGTTGGGTGTGGAGATTGATTAAAAATAAAATTTAGGAGAGGAGGAACAGTGGCAGAGGGAGAGAGAGAGAGAATCTTAAAGCAGGCTCCATGCCCAGCATGGAGCCTGAAGTGGGGCTAGATTTCACAGCCCTGAGATCATGACCTGAGCTGAAACCATGCTCAACTGACTGAGCCACTCAGGTGCCCCTAAAAATAAAACCTTAAAAAATATAATAAATAAGTGAAATACTAAAATATGCAAGAAAAATCACCTATGATTTCATTACCTTCACTCCAAGAGTTGGTATATTTTTAAATATTTTAATACCCATTTTAACATGAAATTTATTTTCTTTTAATTAAAAGGTAATATCCACTCCGTAACATTCATTTGAGAACACAAAAACAGAAAAAAAATTCCTCTTGTAGATAGTCTTTGCTTTTGTCTGCATATGCAAAAATTTTCGTTGCAACAGTGTAGTTAAATAACCTAAGTCTTCCAGTAGCACAGCTGAGATTATCACAGGATAGTAACTATGAAAAACTACACAAGATACAAAGTTTGCTGCTAGGTGTTCAGTCTGAAAGTCACTATGTAAGTAAGGGATGTACACTGTGATCCACAGCAGAAGACCCAGTGGATCGATACTCAGACTAGGAGCTCACAGAAACTGTGAGATGATAAATGGGTAGTACTGTTTTAACTTGCTAAGTTATGGGAACTTGTTAGGTGACACCATAAAAGTAACACACCATGCATAACATTTTTGAGTCACAGATTTTTTTTTTTTCTTCAGTATTCTGTGGATATGGTGCTAGTGTCTTTAGGCATTTGCATCAGAGAGAAAAAAAAATCTGAAGTCAGTTCATTTCACTCACCTGATTTATGGGAAACATTCCCACCCCCCCACAACTGAGTAACTATAAAATTATTTCCTGTGTGTTTATTTAACAAGACATTTGCCTATCAAGGTATAAATTTCTCCCCTGCTTTCCCTCTTTCCCTACCTCATTTGTTTTTAAGAATAATTTCTTGGACTTTATGTTAGGTTCCTATCTCTGTAAATATTCTGATCTCCCTCCATTCAAGAAATGTTTATATGCAGAAATTATCATAATTTTTAGGTTCAAACTCCATTCTCTGCTCTATTACTGTCTCACATTTTAAAATGTCTGTATGTTTCTTTTAAATTGTGGAGAATAAAGTTTTCTCCCCTGCATTAGGTAAATCACTGATAGCGTCAGCACTGCTTTTAACTGCTATACCTTTAAAGCAAAATTAATTCTGATATTGCATTTTAATTCCTCTGCCATCTCTATTCCATCACATTCTCACCTCACACTCTCCAAACTTGCACCATTTCCTTCTCATCTCAACCACTTCTGATCTTACAGTTCCCTCTGTTTCATAAAACCCATGTTTTCCTGAAGCCTCTTGAAGATGGCAAACATTTTTACATTCCTTTTCTTTTGGGTGATTTAGTAAAGTCTTCTTTGATGCATTCGTCCCCTGTTAGTAAAAAGGATTTCTTCTCTTCTACATTTTTCCTCCTCCTCCTTCTTAAGCAGGGGTCTATCTAGCCTTGCACTTGCCAACAGACAGGTTTGGTAACTGGATTACAGTTTACCAGAGTCTCTATCCACATGGATAAGATTGAATCTTCTCAGTTCTGCATCCGTGGCTTTATAAAATAAACAGACACTAGCCTGATTTTCAGCAGGCTTTCATCTAGTGTAGCTCAGCTGGATCAAGGTAGAATCCTAACTCCCCTTGTCTGTGACATCTTCATGTAATAACAGAGCAGTATTAGAAGGGTAGGCTCTAGAGTCAGCTCGGTGGGATGAATAACCCAAGTCAAGTCTCACGAGCAATGCTGATGTGGCCAAGGTATTTAAACTCTCTCTACTCTAGATTCCTTAGAAGTAAAATGGGGGTAATAATACAAAAATACCATTAACTGCCAGCTTTAAATGAGACAATGCATGTGAAAGGCTTAGCACAGTATTTGGCACTTTGTAAGCACTCAGTGCTGGCCTTCCTCTAATTTGATCATTATTACCGCACAGAAAACCCAATCCCCCTAAGTATACTGCTACTAAGGCTCCTTGCCAACTCCCACCTCCACGCCTTTATTTGTAAGGCTGGCCCTTCCCGAATACAATGCATTGTGTTAGCACAGTCTCCCTCTCTACACCACCTAATCAGGCTGCTATTTCGACTGCCTGGGCAGGGAGGGAATCCTTGAGGAGAGGGCAAGGAGAATGGTGCTCAAGACTGTTTCAAGCCACAGGCACTTAATGAGATTAGTCACGTTTCTGATTGCTACAGACCTCCTGGTGCGGAGGACAGACAGGGACAGAAGGGCAACTCAGGAGGGCCTCCCAATTTTACAAAATGTTTAAAGTCTCCATAAGTCTTCAGAACAGTGGTATTTTTTGAAACATCTAGGTCTAGTTTGACAGTCAGCTGGCTTCAGCAAAGTTATGTTTTGGCCCATAAGGCACTTGTACCTACTTTCTCTGAGTTCAAGATCTGAAAATAAGACCGTCAGTTGTACACATACAGATACCATTACTCAAACTCCAGGCTTAGTCTTGAACCTGCAAAGCTGTTTCTCTCACTGCAGAGGGACTGTGTCTCACTCAATGACATCATTCCCTTCTCAGCCAAACTCAAGACCCCAAAGAAATTTCCATTCCTCCCTCCGTCTCAATTCAATTTTGATCAGTCAGTTACTATTGCCCAGTCGTTTCTACCATGCCTCTCCTGTCCGCCTCCCTCCTCGCCCTTCATGCTCCCTTCACGCTCCCTCAAGTCTTAATTCCATACTTCGCCATTTTTCTTTTCTTTAAGATTTTTTAAAAAATTTATTTGATAGAGATTTCAAGTAGTCGGAGAGGCAAGGCAGAGAGAGAGGAGGAAGCAGGTTTCCCGTTGAGCAGAGAGCCTGATGTGGGGGCTCAATCCCAGGACCCTGAGACCATGACCTGAGCCGTAGGCAGAGGCTTTAACCCAATGAGCCACCCAGTCACCCCCATACTTCGCCATTTTTCATTTGAACTCTTGTTACAGTCTTTGCGGTGGCCTCCCGGCCTCCAATGTCTTCCTTCTCCAATCAATACTACTTATAGTTGCTAGGATTACCTTGCCCAAATACAAGTCTCGTCATGTCTCTAGCTTTGTCAAATGCTAACAAGGTTTCCCAATCTTAAAGGGAAGAGTTTATTTTCCTTACTTAAAATTTAAGGCCTATCACCACCGAATCCTAAATTTTTCATAGCAGACATCAGAACCAGCGAGCCCCCTGCCACACCCTGAGCACACGTGGCACTTCTGCTTTCTGCCAGTTTACCTTTTTCATCTCTCTCAGCCCGGGTGCACCGTGTCGGCAAACACCTCAGTCTACCAAAACCTGCCTCAGCGTTCATGGCTCAGTCCCGTGGCCAACTTTATGAGGTGATTGCGAGGAAGCTTGGATTAGCAATCAATTATTTTCTTTTCTATGCATTCACTTGAATTTGTTTGTTCTATTATAGTCATCCCCTTCTGCCTTTTATTATAATTGCCTGCATATAAACCAGATTAGAGAAATGATTTTGCTTCATTTACTCTGATCTTCTACAATCTGGCAAAAGGTTTTTTTTTTTTTTAAAGATTTTATTTATTTATTTGACAGACAAATCACAAGTAGGCAGAAAGGCAGGCAGAGAGAGATGAAGAAGCAGGCTCCTTGCTGAGCAGAGAGCCTGATGTGGGGCTTGATCCCAGGACCCTGGGATCATGACCTGAGCTGAAGGCAGAGGCTTAACCCGCTGAGCCACCCACACGCCCCAAGGCTAGAGGTTTTTTTTTACATAGTAGTGCTTCAAAAAAAAAAAAAAAAAAAATCCCTGAGATTATCAGGGTTAAAATGGAAATAGGGGAACTGAAAGGATCCCATGAAAGAAAAAGCTAATTTTTTTTTCCCTTTCCTTCTTTTCCTGCTTCTGTTCTTGCTAGGACCTGTACCTCTCTACCTCTGCCTTTTATATGTGCTTTAATGTATGTCCTCCTCATAAGGGACAAGGAGTTAATGATATCTTTACAGTCTTCCAACCCAATAGATAATATCTGAGGAATGATGGGGTGAAGCCATGGTGTGCATATTCCAGACCACTGGTGCTAGACGTCTTGACACCAAGAACCCCTGGCTCTGAGAGAGCCAGTGACTTATGATGGATACATGACCCCTGTCCTGGTTCTGACCAGTTCCTAGATGCTTGAGAGAACATGTGCACCAGAGCACAATCGTCAATAAAAACCCCACACCCCAAGCAAGAATCTAGGCTCCTTTCATTTCTGAGTCTCCTGGATTCTCCATCTGTATCTGCTCTCAATATCTTCAGTAAATTCTGCTTTCACCTCTTGTTGGCTCTTGTTTGATTTTCATCTTGGATGAAGCCAAGGACCCTCTTGGCCGATCCCGCCGGACCCTCCCAGTGGCCTCGGACCTGGCCTGCTTGCATCAAAACTTCTAATATGTGAATACTGTTTTACTTATAATTGTGACATTAAAATATCCACAAAATGCTCACATTTCATATAGAAATAATGCTTTTACTTTTGGCATCATTCAGTGTTTTAGGGTCAGTTAATCTGCTATGAAGATATAATATCAAGATAAAATATGTAAATGTAAGTTCCCAAGGCATAGATTGCTGTCCTGCATAGTAATTACACTTAATTTAACCCTGTGTTCTTGACAAGTACAACTCTGAGTTTGACCATATGGTGGGTTTGTTCGTACTATTTGTAAAACATTTTATTTTTTAAAGATTTATTTATTAATTTGAGAGAGAGAGAGAGCTGTAGGAGGCATAGAGGGAGAGGAAAAGATCTCAAGCAGACTGCCCACTGAGCACAGAGTCCCAGGCGGGGCTCGATCTCAGTACCCTGAGAGCATGACCTGAGCTGAAATCAGGAGTCTGACACTTAGTCGGACACTTAGCCACCCAAATACAAAATATAAAAGTATAGCATTTTTAAATTCACAAAGTAATTTCACATTACTTAGGTAATTATGCCATTTGTTAGATAACATACTCCTTATAATCCATTTTTAAGGTGCAGACAAATCAAGATATAAGACAGAATAAATATGAGGAAGAATTAAACATTTGAATTACTTTTTTCTCCTAAATCCAAGGTATTGTTCACCACCTTTACTACAGTTTCTTTTTGTTGAATCCTTGGTGCTCCTAAAAACTCCATTCTCTGAGCATCAGGGTTTATGGGAGTCTTTACTAAAGGCCTAAGCAAGCTTGGCTACCCACAAAGCGACCATAGAATTTACTGGGACATGTGTGAGAGTAAAACGAGGCAATATTAACAATCACCAGAAGAGGCAGATATAAACCAGGGCTGTCGCGATCTAACTGAATGTGCGATCAATATACTAGTCTTAAGAATTGAGAGAACCATATTTTCTCCCTGTAAAACCAAAGTACAGAAATTTATTTATAAATTTTCTATCTTGAAATATTTATTAGTTTCTGTTGGAAAACTGGATTTTATCGCAAAGACATTTTAAAAACCAAATTTACTTAAGAGATCTTAATAGACATTGAAATAAACTGTAAAAATGTTGATTTGCCAGTTTTGGGTGGAAAACTTGCCCCTCTTCCCAAAGCAAACATAAATAAACATAAATACATCAGAAGCCATTCCGAGAACAAAAATCGTAGGCATACTTATTCTGTACTTAATGTTGCAAACGGTCATATAGTTGATGTCAGACAATAAGTTGAAAGCATCCTTGACTCTGGCATTTCCAAAGTCTCTCTCTTTCTGTTTTGTAGATCCATTTTTATTTGATGTGTATACATTGTCAAATGATGACCACAGTCTAACTAGTTAAAATACCCATCACTTCCCATAGTTACCATTGGGTGTGTGAATGCTCTGAGAACACTTGAGCTATATACTCTTGTAGCAAATCTTAAGTATACAACACATTATTATTAACTATGGTCACTATGTGTACATTAGGTCTCCAGAGTTTATTCATCTTTCATAACTAAAAGTTTGTATTCATTAATCAATATTATTTTTTTCCTAATTAAGAACTTTTAAAATACCACACAGTAGAGCCACAGACTATAGACCAATTTTCAAAAATATCAATACATAACTTTGGTTTTTATAGTTATTTAAAGAGATTTTGCTTTTTAAGATTTTAACTTTAGCCTTACCTTTCCTTGGTAAAATTTACAACACATATAATAATCGAAGTTTCTGAAAGCAATCAATTAATTAAAAATTAATTATTAATTAATTATTAATTAATTATCTATTCTGGATATTTCAGTTATAGACCAATCACTTTTACTGAAAAATCACTTAAAATTTTAGTTCCAACTTGCTAGGTTCTGAAGCGCCCTGAAACTTATCGTTAACCCAAAATGACAAACTTTAAAGAACACTGCTTTCTCCTTTTTGGTCACCATCTAAACTATTCCTGCAGCAAGAAAATAGCTCAAATCTCTTTGTTATCCATTGACTGGTCATTAGGGCAACATTTATTGATGGCAGAAATGCCATCCCTAAAAGGTCAGAGATACTTTGATTATTAGGATACAAATCAGATTTTCTTGAATTCCCTTAATCCCAGTTTGGAAAAGTAATTTAACCCCTAAATAATCACAATTACTAAATTTTAACATAAGTCAAGTGCTCTGAGAAAATTTTGTAATGCTCAGCAATTAAAGGAGTCCTTTTTTGGTTTTATAGTAATGAGTAAAGTTTTGATATGGATGAATACAACTCTGATTTTGCACCCGAGTCTTGCCTTTGATGACCTCCTATCACTTTGCTTACTCTTTGGCATTGGCTATTCTGGGTCATAAAGCAAGTGCCAACATATTTCAAAGGATTGAAGTCACTTATGTTTCTTGCCACTGTGAAATTAATCAGTATTAAAAATAATTTAAAGAATCCTAAAATATTTTGAAATTAAACAATGACTAAATAATCCACAAATTAGAAAAAAAAACCATAATGGAAATTAGAAGATATTTCAAACAGAATGATTATGAAACTACAATATATCAAGTTGTGGGATACAGCTAACCCCATGCTTAGAGGAAAATTTATAGTCTTCTAATGCACACATTAGAAACAGTGAAAGTTTGCAAAACTGATGATCTGAAAATCCAGATTTGCAGGTTAAAAAAGGAACAGTAAATTAAAGCCAAAGAAAGTAAAAGAAAATAAATAATAAAGTTAAGGAGAGGTTAATGAAATTTAAAAGCATGCAATTTGGATCACAGAATGTCAAACACAATACTGTAAAACTTCTAGAAGACAGCATAGGAAAATCTAGTTGATTCTGCGTTTGGTAATTAGCTTTTAGATACAATGCAAAAAGCATAAACCATAAAAGAAAAAGGTTGTTAAGCTGGACTTCATTAAAATGAAAAAAACACAGAGTGGGAGAAGAAAACATATCTAATAAAAGATCTATACCCAAAATACACAAAAAGATCTTAAAACTCAGCAATAAGCAAATAAACAAGTGAGACACCACTACGCACCTATTAGAATGGATAAAATCCAAAACACTGACAACATTGAATGCTGGTAAAAATGTGGAGGAAAGAAATTTTTATTCATTGTTGGTGGGAAGGCAAAATGACACAGCAATTACAGAAGACAGTTTGGCAGTTTCCTACAAAGCTAAACATGATCTTAACATGTAATCCAGCAATCGAGGTCCTATGTATTAATCCAAATGAGTGGAAAATATATGTCTACACAAATATCTGCAAACTAATGATTACTCCAGCTTTATTCATAATTGTCAAAACCTGGAAGCAACAAAAATTGCCCTTCAATATGTGAATGGATAAACAAACTGTAGTACGGCCATACAACAGAATATTATTCAATGAAAAAAAAAAAAAACAACAACAAAAGTTATCGTTCCGTGAAAAAACACAGAGAAAATTTAAATGCATACTGCTACGTTGAAGAAGCCAATCTGAAAAGGCTATATATTACATGATTCCAATTATATGATGTTCTTGAAAAGGCAAAACAATATCGATGTTAAAATGTGGACTTTGGTGAATAAGGATGTATTTATATTGGTATATCAATTGTAACAAATTTGTCACACCAAAGCAATAACAAGAGTAACTGAGGGCAAGGAGCAGGGGAAGGAGACTATGGGAACTTCACTTCCTGCTCAGTTTGTCTGTTATCCTCAAATTTCTCTAAAATATAAATTTTATTAATTTTTTTAAAGTTTAGCTGGGTCCTCAGAAATGCAATAAAGGAAAATCAACAAATTAAATGTTCTTTAAAAAAAAGCTGATATAACTTTATCAATATTGATCTTATAAAAATAAAAGATTAAAATAACCAATATTGTAAGTTAAAAAAGAATATCATTACAGATTATATAGATATTAAAATATAAGGATATTATTAAAAAAATATATGCTAGTGAATTTAATGTTTTAGGTAAATTGAACAAACTCCTAGAAAAACCTAATCAAAAGTAGTAGAAAATCCAGATAATCTCACATCTATTTAAGAAATTGAATTAGAATCTTTCCCACAAAGAAAGATCCAGGCCCAGTTTACTTTACCTAAAATTTCTTCTAAAATTTCAGAAAGAAATAATACCAGTCTTAAAGAAAACCTTCCAATTAGTTTAGTATTTGAAAATCCATTAACATATTTTATCGTAAGAATAAAGAGGAAAGTTAATAGGATAATCTTAATATTTGCAGAAAAAAAATTGAAATAATTCAACACCTTTTCGGGATGAAAACCTGTGGCAAATTAGGAATAAGTGGGAATTTCCTTAATCTGAGACAGTACCTACAGAAATCTATAGCCAACATCCCACCGAGTAGAGAAATACAGAAAGTTTCCCCCACCCCCAAGATAGGGGAATAAAACAAACATGCCTGTTATCCCCCAATTTCTTCACCATTCTAATGAAAGTCCTAGGTAACACAGTGGGTCAAAGATAGCATAATAACTCAATAAATCAGAGGGAAAAAAGTATCATCATTTGTGAACAACATGGCTGTATATGTAGAAAATCCAAAAAAATCTACAATCTATCAGAATGCACAAGTGAATTTAGCATGTTGCTGGATCCAAAGTCAACATCTAAAATAACAGTCGTACAGAGTTGTAACTGAGAGTGAGAGAGGTGCCAGTAATGTTCTATTTATTTCTCAGTCTGGATGCTGGGTACATGGGTATATTCACTTTGTGAAAATCTGTAGCTGCATACTTCTGACTAATATACTTTTGGTATATATTATACTTCCTAAAAAGCTGAAGCTGACTTTATATTGTTTAATGGGTATAGAGTTCGCAGGATAAAAGACTTCTGGAGAAGGGTTATACAATAATGTAAATCTACTTGACGGTACTGAATTATACACTTAAAAATAGTTCAGATGGTAAATTTTCTGCTATGTGTATTTCACAATGAACAATTTTGAAATGTTTACTTTGGAAATGAGAGGCATTAAGATATTAGTATTAAAGATAGGTGCCTATAAATAAATAACACATAGGAAATATCAAAGTCAAACTCATAGCCCATCATTAGAGAAATGCTGCCTCCCTCCACTTCAGGCTGTGCAAAATTGTCACTCAAATTGATAATAGATGGAACATCATACTAAGAAATCACAATTCTTCAACAGTAAGGCAGTATTCATCATAAGGTATATCACTGATTTAATAATAGCTTTTGGATGAAAACCTCCCTGTGTTTATACTCACTTGTAGACGTATCTGAATAATAATAAAAAAAAAATGTATGTGTGCCTTACAATAGAGCAAGTGTGAGATAACTACAAAAATGGAGAAAGATGAACTGGTTTGCCTGGCCTTGGAATGTAAATCTAATGCCTCAAGGTAGAGCTATCCATCCCTTTCACTCATGGGATCTTGACCACAAGAGTATTCATGATTATGAGAACACAGTCCAAAGAACACCAGCATTATAGGGGATAAAATTTATTCAAATACTGATTTATTTATATATTGATAAAATAGGCACATAAACACACACTCTAAGTTTCTTGGAGATTCAAGGTTATAAAAGTATGGTCAGTCCCTGAAAAAGGTGTGGTTTACAGGGATGAGGTGTCTGTATTTTATCTGAGGTAGAATTATGCACTTTCCACACTGGCATGACTAGATAACATTCAAATAAGTGCACACGTGTACATTTCCACAGAGAGAAAGAAAAACAACTATTCAGCTCTTTTAGTCAAGTTGACTGTTGCAAGCCTACTGGTTGAAAGGAGTCTCTATGTTTTGTTGTATTTGATCGAAGGCTGTTTATCCTGGTCAAAGGGCAACCACGAATCTACAAAGTACTTCTGGAATCTTTGGGCAGATTTAGTGTTTCAGGTGTATGGCTTGGGGAAGGAATGTAGGGTTGAATTTGGGCCCTGACTGCCTGGTAACCTGAGGTTCTTATGTAGGACATACACTGGCTTAGTGGTGAAGCAGAGTTGCCATCTTTTCTGGCCTTCATGTTGATGCCCAAATGTCAGAGTTTCTTACATAAGATTATTGGTATGTGATGATATATTTTAATGACAGGCAAAGAAACGGAGGCTCGATTGAGTGTAATATATATGACACTGGAAATAAATGTTACCTTTGCTTCATGGATAAGCAATATTTATTTTTAAAGAGACTTTAAAATATATTCTGTGAAAATATATTTGGAACAGTTGAATGGGTTTGCCTTTAATGAATGGTGGAAACGTGGAGAGGAGGAGGGTGTTGGGGCTTCAGGATTTTGATACTCCTGCCAGAGAGGCATGCTATGCTCATAAATTATGGAACTTTTCCATGTCCAGAGTGGGTGACTATAACCTTTCAGATTTACATGTAATAAACTGACTCTTTTTTTAAAAGGCTGTACACAGAAATGCCACTTAATGTTCGCAGAGATGATTTAAATTCTATCATGTATATCTTAAAAATAGGAACATTAAGAAGAGCCCCCCATTTTTTCACTCAAAAACAAAGGGTCTGTAGCACTTGCTTTTTTTTTTTTTTGAACTGTAATGATTCTGAATTATTTTTGATTAACAAAGAAAACGGCCTGCTACTTCAGCGTCCATGATTACATTTCAGTACAATAGAGAGAAGTCACTAATGGGTACCTCTGAGGTCAGGACTGAGACTGTAGTGTTCAAATTTGTTTATTAATGAGCCCAGGACAGGGATCTCCTTCTAGGATGTCAAGATTTGTTAATAAAACAAAATCTAAAGTACCGTTAAAACATTACACAGCAGACTATCTAAGAATATAATCCTAATGTATAGCCTCTGAAATAAGCAACACTCTTCCAAATGCCTGGGACATGTATGCAGGGGGAGAACTTAATCAGAGAAACTGCCACTCTCATCAATGGCAGGAGGAAAATGGGAAATTCAAGATGCAGAAAGGAATTGCTGCAAATATATGTCACTTTTGGTCACTGCTTTTTGATGAAGAAAATATTGTGCATAATAACTCGAGAATGTATTTAACATAAATTATATTTGCATAAATTATGTTTATTCATATGGTCAGGTACATAATGGCTTGCTTGATAAATGGCTGATTAGTCTTATAATCAGCCCAAGAGGGACCTGCTTCAAAAAACTCTCTCCTGGGGGCATCTGACTTTCTAGATATTTTCCATTTTGCCTCTAACTAGTGAAACGTTGCCAGATTTGGGCACCCCAAATAGCTTTTTTTCCCCACTTCCAGTCTGGAATCTGGGCATTATGTCCTCAGGCTGGAATGTCTAAAGAAATCACACAAACCTCGAAAGCACAACCAAGGGGTCAGAGCAATACCCACTTCAAGGAAAGGTGCGTTTTCCTAAAGACAAAATATTTCAAGGGGACTAGGATTTCTTTAATAATATAAGGAGGGGCCCCTGGGTGGCTCAGTGGGGTGGGCCGCTGCCTTTGGCTCGGGTCATGGTCTCAGGGTCCTGGGATCGAGTCCCGCATCGGGCTCTCTGCTCAGCAGGGAGCCTGCTTCTTCCTCTCTCTCTGCCTGCCTCTCTGCCTACTTGTGATCTCTGTCTGTCAAATAAATAAATAAAATCTTAAAAAATAATAATAATATAAGGAAAATGTGATATTTCTGATAAGGAGAAATAATTACTGCAGATACCAGCACTTCTAATTGCTGTGTTTTAATACCAAGACTACTGACTCTACCTGATGTCCTAAATGAGACACTTAGATGTAGAATGTGCCTTCAGGACTACGGGAAAAAAAAACTGAAATATTTCCCTATGGTTAGGTAGCTTTATTCTGGTGTAACAGGTCTTATGTTTTCACTTCATGTCTTGCCTCTTAATAATATTCCCAATTATTATGACTAACTCTTTCTTCAAATGGATCTCAATTGTCACATATTCCGGGAAGTTTCTTCTGACTGACCCCACCAGGAACTCCCAGTCTGAATATGGAATCCTCTTATACATTCCAATATGAACCTGTATTCTTCAGTATTGCTGTACTCAAGATGATCAGGATATTTGTCAATCTCACACCTTCTTTTTTGGCTTCCCATATGGTAATCTTTTGAGGATTAGCCCTGTAGATCCTTGCGTTTCCTGAAAGGCTAAACGGAATACTTATCCCTTCTCTGACATTCAACTAATGGTGAATAAAAGACCAAAGTCCTTACAAAGCAATTTACCTCTATTACATGCCCACGTAAATACTCTCTGTTTACTAAACTTGGTATCTGGATATACTCACCTCTGTTCTTGCCATTATCATAAAGTTCTTTCAGAAAAGCAAGTAAATCAGATTGTGAAAATAAGAATCTTCAGTACTGTTAGGTATAAAGTTCTGAGATCAGTATTATTTCACCGGAGCCATAGATCTGGGTTCAGGTGTTTAATACCATTCTCTTTTTGATAATATAATGGAAAAGGTTTGTGGGTTCAAGAAAATAGAAAAATTAATATAGATATGTAGTGGTTAATTACAACATGGAAGTTAATACCATAAAGCCTGTAGCAAGAAAGTATTATAATTAAGATGGAGAAATTAAAATAGCATAGGATTTTCACCTTTCTCTCGGTTACTAGGCAGGAATGACCAATTAGGGCAGGAATTATATAATCAGTTTTATGAATCATAAGCATGCCAATTCCTTATTATGACAAATGTTTCCTTATAATATAAGTTCATTATGTTATAAATAATATGTACTTGCTCCTTGCAAAGACGAACAGAGCTTTAAAGGTCAAAGTACCAGATTTGAAATCACTGTTTTTAATAAAATGTATATGGCTTACAGTGTCTGCCCCTTCTTTATTTTGACTTTTTCTTTTTCTTCAAGCAGCTTACAACCCTAAGAAAGCATCTTTATCTATTGAAAATTATATATATATATATCTCCAGGGGCATAAAATGCAGATTAAATCTACCTGATGGCATTTAAAAACTAGGTAAAACCTCAATTCAGTCTTTGGAGTTTTAACAGAAGTGGTGCCCAAGTAGGAGCTGTCAACAACATAATTTATTTCAACATACATATATTCTTAGGAGTACAGACTTTGCTTAAATAGCTGCTGCCTTCAGAAGCCTCCAGTGAAACACTAGAAGCAAAGTTTTACTTTGGTGTTTTAAATAATCCCATTATTAGAACTGGCTCTCAGTTACTGCTTTGTTTTTGCAAACTTCTTATATTTAGTACACCTTACTCATTTGCTTTATGTCTATGTTATGGAACAATGGAAGAGCTCCAGAATGAGAATACTCAACATTGTATCTTTCCCTGCTCAACAGTATATTCAATCTGCCATCCATTTGCTAAACTTGGTTGAAATCAAGCACTGATCAGGCAGCTGTGAAAAATGTATAACAATACTAATTATGATTGAAAGACTAATTAAGTTGGGGGTGGGAATAAGGGTGGGCTGGGCAGCCCAACATAGATGATTTCCTAAACTGAACTTCCATTAACCCCATAAGCCCCTTAGCAGAGTTAATATGTAGACTTGGGATTTTTTTTTTTTTAAAGATTTTATTTATTTATTTGACAGACAGAGATCACAAGTAGGCAGAGAGGCAGGCAGAGAGAGAGAGAGAGGGAAGCAGGCTTCCTGTGGAGCAGGGAGCCCGATGCGGGGCTCCATCCCAGGACCCTGAGATCATGACCCGAGCCGAAGGCAGCAGCCCAAACCACTGAGCCACCCAGGTGCCCCGGGATTTTTTTTTCTTAAAAGAGTTCATATTCTATATAATTCATTATATAGAAGAATTATGTAGACATTATTTAAATATTAGAAATAAACTATTAAATTGAGAATGCATGTTAATATTGTTAAAACAGGCCACATTTTGACATATAACAATAAACCAGCTATGTTACTGATTTTTAAAATGTGTATATTGGTATCTTCAATTTTCTGAAAGATATTTAGATATTTACTTAACAAAATAGGTCCTTATAATTCACATAATAGCAATGCTTCCAAAAGACACATGGAAACTTCTTAAGTTACGTTTAACTGAAGACCTTCATAATATTTAAAGACCTGACTTGCCAATGTTTAATGGGTCAATCAACTGATAAAGATATATTTAGTGCCTATACTTTTTTAGCATCATTAAATGGAATCTAATTTGATTGCAACCTGTTTCACTACAATCTACTGCATCTGATTGCTTGTTGAATTCTTGATAAAGATTCTGGCAATTTAAATTAGTATTAAGTAGTCTAGAACAATGGTTCCCAAAAATGAGCTATAGGAGAGAAGATACTCTGCATGCAAGGGGAGTTGAGGCCAGGTAAATAGGGGAGATACTCAAAATGTGAAGATTCAAAATGGGTATTACCACATTTGGCTGATCTACAAGCATACAAATAGTCTATAAATATGCTAAACTACATAACTTCTTTAATAGTAAAAAATGCAAATTAACATAATGATAAATAATTTTTGATCATATTAGGAATGTTAGAAAAAAAAGATAATCTTCAGTTTTGCTAAAGAAATGAGGAAATGGAGATACCCATATATAAAACTAAGCTAAGGGCAAGCTTAGCTGGCTGTTCTACAAATTGGTACTAACTTCTGGCTGGGAGTATGTACCAAAAATATGTTTACATTTTGATCCAGCAATTCTTTGACGACTGCCACCTAAAAAAAAATAAAAATTAAGACGGCGAACGTACTCACATAAGGGCACACACACACACACACACACACACATACAGAGTTTGTAACTTTTTATGGGCTATCTTAAAACTGTGTGATGAGATATGATTTTTGTTTATCTTTATTTTCTACTTTTCAAAACTGAAGTTTTTAAAAGATACATAAAAATTCTTTGCAAAAAATTTTTTGAAATGCTTTTAACGTAAAATTCAAATCTCTGATTTTTAACAGTCAATATTCTAACCTTATAGAATTCACTGATACAGAATCCAAGGAACCAGACAAAGACAGGTATTTATAACCCAGTGATAAAAACCAAAGACAATAAAAACAAAGAACGGCTAAGATGACCCTCAATGTTTTATCATTCAGTCCACAAAGCTGAATTTGGTGCCTCAATTTGTTGTAAGGATAGATGAGAGCTAACTCATTATTTGAAGAAACCACTTGAGGTGAATGGACATTCGCAGAAATATCAAGCTGGTGTCAAAAGATGCCAATTTTTAACATAATAGAATGCTGCATTACTTTCATCTTCTTAGGTATGTTACTTATACTTTTATTATTGTAATATCCATTGTTCTAAAACAATATATCCTTAAATGTAGAAGCCTTAATAGTCCAAAGGGACAGGTTAAAAGTAGTTACAGACTATTACCACTACTTGAAAGTAAATCTAGAGAAAAAAGGCTAATCGAGGAGGGCAATATTTACAGATTTGGATTAAAATAGATCAGTAGAGAAAACAGAACATGATAGGTTCAATAGACATGGGGAGTGATGCTATCTTTTGAGAGGCAAAGAAGGGAATATAAATTAAGAATAACCATTTATATTTGCTTAAAAAAAGTCTTCCCATATAAAAGGCATTATGTCTGTGGGAATTCTTATTTCTTATGGTACGTATTTCCAACAGATTATTCTAGTGATCTAGATAAGCACAGAGCTAAACATGAACTCAAAATAATAAAGTAAAAAAAATACTGATAAGAATAATACCCACCAAAAGTATTTTTAGAATTAATAAATAATGAAGACTATGTCTCTATATAATGTCTACACCAAGAATGCCACATAATGTAGAAGTGCTATTTCATGTATCATAACTTAAATTTGGAAAGTATTTTTTTTTTAATGTAGAGAGATGTCTTACCATCCTAAACTATTATCTGATTCAAATCTCATAGTAACTCTTTGTATTTAAGAAACACTATAATAGCGTCTCAGCTACTTCTATACTCTCCCTATCTGGTCCAATAAGGTAGACACTGGACACATATGGTTATTTAAGTTTAAATAAATTAAAATTATATAAAAGTAAACAGCTCCTCAATCACTGTAGCCATATTTCAAGGCTCAATAGCAACAGATGGCTGGTGTTTTCTTTGTTGGACAGAATAGAATTGGATAGAATATACCCATCACTGTAAAATGTTCTATGAGCAGGGCTACAGAGAACCCATGGGAAAACATAATGTCTCCTGAGCATTGTGTAGGCTGTGCAAGAAAAACTCATATCAATAATCGAGGTGGAACTCTGTGCACACCTTCTGGGATCATGATCCACAGTATGGTGAGTCAGTTCTGGGATGGTTATCTCCATCTTACAAATTAAGGTCCATGCTCAGGAGATAAAATGCCTTCCCTGAGGTATATGTAGTCTATGTATAACACAGAACATATATAGTATATGACAGACTCATGAACTGAATCCAACACCAACTTCTCAGCTGGTCGGAGATCACACTCTGAAAAAGAATCCCCAGGTAGCTTCCACTCAAATGTAAGTGAACACAATTCATGACAAGGTAGTTCAGTAAAATAATCACTGCCATAATTTTTCTCAAATTTTATGTAATTGTATGACTGGAAACTACAGTGCAGCTAATCTTAAACTGACTAAATATAAATAATCTCCAAAACTATTTTGTAAAAAATGTCAGACAAATGTTCAAGGGCTAACTGTGTTGATCAATATAGAATAACACTAACAGTGTGACAAATTCAGTAAATCAATCATTTAAAAACCATAACCAGTTTGACAGTTGGAGTGACTATGCTAGAGTTGTTAAGTTTATCAGTGTTCAATGCCAGGCCCATATAGAATAGGCACAATGAAATTTAACTTACTCTGTTTAAGTTGGGGAAACATTGGATATAAAGCAGTAATTTTTGGTGGTTTTTTTTTTTTCTTTTTGCTTTTTCTTGTTTTTGAGAGATAAAGAGTACATGGGGTGGGAGGGAGAGCAGAAGGAGAGGGAGAGAGAGAATCTTAAGCAGGTTCCACACCCATCACAGGATGGAGCCCCACATGGGGCTTGATCTCACGACCCTGAGATCATGACCTGAGCCAAAATCAAGAACTGGATGCTTAAGCAACTGAGTCACCCTGTTCCCCTAAAGCCGTACTTTTAGATCTTTGAGCTTTGTGGAAAGAAGACGACTGCTATACTGGTTTGAGCATAAAAAACATTTTGAAAAAAGGCACTGTGTTAATAGTAAAATAATTTTGGAAGAGGAAGAGTCTGGAATTAACATTAAAGTTTCTTTTGTTGCTTGAGATTTTTGAGTTTTATGATTTCTCTTGAGGAACTATGTAGTATGATTGTAGTATCATTCATTAAAAACAAAATAACTACTTCATTTAAAATAGATTATCTGAATTTTCCTTTCTTAGTACACCTGTACATACCCTGCATGGCCAAGAAAAAAGCACACATATCTACCCCTTATCCACTTCTCCTTAGATACTAATGTATCTTCTTCCTTCTCAGAGGCCAAACACAAATGCCAGCCCTAATCATCTTCTAGCAAATAATTCTTCGACATTTCTATTGCCAAAGAATTTTAGAGCCAGAAAGGCCCAGGAAAATCACAAATGACTGTAATGGGTCTTTGCATCTGTCTGCTCATAAGAAGCACCGCAATAGGAAAAACACTTGGAGAGTTTACACAAAACCCCCCAGGCAGCCTATAGGCAGTAAGAAAAGAGGGGTATCAGTAGACCCTTTTGGGGAGGGACTTTCTGGTCCTGATCCACAGTTTGGAGAGTCAGGTTGAAGAAACAGCAGGCTATAGGGTTTACTACAGTACACATTAAAACAGCAAAGCTCTTCCCTCCAGCATTTGGTCAAGATCATGGATTTAAGTTTCCATGATAGACTGACCTGTAGGCAGAATTCTTTGGGCTATATTTTTAAAATTAGGGAAGGAAAAAAAGAAACTCAAATTGTTTTTGGGAGGAATCAAAACTACCTGAGCTATGTGAATAATGAATAACAAGTAAAATTTGTGCTCTACAAGGGAGTCTGCAAATCTGTAAGCCAGAGCACCTTCTGCTCTTTAGGGAAGGGAAGTTGATATTGGAGCCCACTGGATGCCATTTTGTGACACAGACAAGTACATAGTAGGTGGTCATGAATATCTATTGCCTATATGGTGTTATAACATAAAGAACTACTGAATTCTGAATTAGTATAACAGAATAAGCACCCAAGACGACCTCTCTTCTCTCCATTTGTTTTAAAATTAAAAAATTATATCGGTGCTGTGGAGGAAAAAAAAAAAAAGGTACCAGCCGAAGATCAGAAGTTTGAGAAACCAGGTAGATATTGAGCAGATAAAAGGGCATAGACTGACAAGGAGAAATGTGGGGAAAAAAGCAGTCCAGAATACCAGAAGCAAAGTCCCACTTCTCACAGAACACAAAGGGCAAGGATGGGCCATGGTACAATCAACTGGGGAATTAATTAAAATCCACCATCAAGAATGGACAGGCCTAAAGCACAAAACAAAATAAAACAACAAGGAAAAAGAATGGATAGGCCTATAAAACTACTCTTCCCACACCCTCTCCAAGACTTAGAGTGGTCTTCTCATACAAATGGCTTTTGCTCCCAGGATAAATTGAGAAGTGCATTATTAGTCTAAGAAAACAAACCAGCCTTCTACAGAAAGCACCCAGTGTGGGTGTAGGCATGCAAAATTTGAGCACAGCAGAGTTTACAGATGCCTCCCAGCTTCAATTACAGACTTACAAGTTAAGCTGGTCATGCCAAATAACACTATCTTAGCTTTGCCACTGGTGGCAATCGATTCACTCAGTCCTAAAGAGAAGCCTTCCTGCCAACACACTTCCATCTGAGGGAGACGCCTATTCTTGAAAGACACCTACATAACCATGCAAAAAATTACCCCAGCTACTAATCTTACTATTACTCAGCCTTCATTCATATATTGAACCAACAATTAGAAACATCAGACATTGGAAGAAAACCAATAGTATAAAAAATGAAAAAGATGAACAAATGTAACATATCTCAAAACATCAAACTGATGATTCAGAAAACAGAAGGAAGTTTTAAAAATCTTTTGATTTGTATATTCCAAAGTATTTATTGGCTCCATAAAATAAAATAAAAATGCTGGCTAGCCGTTTTTTTTTTTTTTTTAAAGCGCCATCATTTCTAGCAGAAAATCAATATAGAAAAAAATAGATATTATTTGAGGAATGAAGATAACCACCAGAAGAGTTCAAAATAATAAAATTAGCAAAAATTGTAGATGGTGAAATAAATACTAATACTTTAAATACTTTAAAGTATTTTTTTAAAAGTCTAATTCAACTATGGGTTCAGAGTTCAAAAACTGTATGAGTTTAAAATAAATATCAGTGGAAAAAGATGGGATCAGGAGGGAGACAAATCGTAAGAGACTCTTAATCTCACAAGACAAACTGAGGGTTGCCAGGGAGAGGGGAAGAGGGGTAAGGAGAGTGTGGCTGGGTTATGAGCATTGGGGAGGGTATGTGCTATGGTGAGTGCTGTGAAGTGTGTAAGCCTGACCATTCACAGACCTGTACCCCCAGGGCTAATAATACATTATATGTTAATTAAAAAAATAAAATAAGTAAAACAGAAACCAAAACAAAATAAGACACTTTAAAATGAGGATGAGAATTTCAAAATCATCAATAAGACACCAAGAATGATGGATTTTATTATCTCATGTTTACCAAATCAGCAGCTGATTTGAACTTTGAGAAACTGTTGAATAACTAGTAAGAGAATCATTTCCTTTTCCTATTCATGTTTAGGAAACACTTCCAAATTTCTACCCTTGCTATGCCTTTTCTCAAGTATTTTATTCACATGTTGAAAATACTGACAATCAATGTAACACAAACTGAATTAGCCATAATTTTAAGAAATACTATGGCTTTGTGTATTTAAAGTTGGGTCATTTGAACAATTTTCCTGGAACTTAGTGAGAATACTGAAAAAATCTAAATTTTTATTATGACTTAAATAATGAGTGCCTACTAAACTCAGCCTATAAATAGTAATGATTAATTAGGCTTTAATAATACTCATACTAGTAGTACTTTGTTACAAAAGCTGCTTTTACTAGTATGAACTATGATTTATAAATGCATTGTAATACAGAGACATTTTGTGCTAATTCAAGAAAAATTGTTTATAGGAAGCACTATGTTGTTAGAAATATGTTTAAGCACTTGTAAAAGAATAAGAACATGAACTATATTGTTTGGAATCTTGACATCCTGATATATTTCAAATGACTGTTCTAGGGGAAAGCTTTTATCCAAAATTTCAGTTAAAATGGAAATACATCCAATCAAATAGTTTTATATATATTTATATATATATATATACATATATATCAGCATTCCAGGATTAAGAAACACATAAATTAGTATAACATACAAAAGCACTTTATTTTTTAAAATATTAACGTCAAAGAAACGGTTAATGAGTAACACTATGACAAGTCATTATTAAATGTATTATAAGATGCAAATATTGTTAAAATATATGTGCATATTTAATGTATGAGTTAAAGTCATCAGCATTCTGTATAGTGTCATTTAATTTAACAAATGATAATAAGGTATTTATAAATGGAATCTTCATAGAAGAGTAAACATCACTAAAAACACTTTCAATAACCTACACTACAGTAAATCTCTTTATCCTCCCTATATCCCACAAATAATCTTTTTACTCCTGAAATATTTACAGGACATATTTGATATTAAGTGATATACAAATTTTTTTAACATCATAATGTAAGTAGACCTTCAGTTTAACCACTGTATCTTTTCGATATTCACAAGCTACCAGGTGAAAAATTCAGTCAAGCCAGTTAGTAGCACTTTGTAGACAAAACTCCAGAAATATTATGTTACTGAAATAATCTTACTTTTAAACTCAATGTACTCAACACAATTAGTTTGTGCAGGCACAGTTCTGTCCTTCCCATATGCATACAAAACAGCAAAATATATATCTAATACTGTTAAATATAATCACAGAGAATAAAATCTTTTCCTCCCGACTTTTAATTATTATATTAAACATTGCTCCTAGCTATAAGTATCACAAATATTTCTTTAAATTCTAAATGCATATGGGGGCACCTGGGTGGCTCAGTCAGTTAAGCAGCCGACCCTTGATTTCAGCTCAGGTCATGTTCTCAGTATTGTGAGATGGAGCCCAGCATAGGGCTCTGCACTGGGTGTGGAGCCTGCTTAAGATCCTCTCTTTCCCCCTTCCTCTGCCCCTCTCCCTCCTCAGTCTTAAAAAGATTATAAATGCATCTACACACTATCTTGTAGTAATCTGTATTATATCTGTATATAACATGCACGCACAGAATATTCATTTTCTAAAAGTTGAGCTTTAGAACAGTGCTTCTTAATCGTCAAGGAACATATACATTGGCTAAGGATCTTGTTAAAATGCAGACTGTGATTCAGTAGGTCTGGAGTGGGGCCCGATAGTCTGCATTTCCAACTAATTCCCAGGTGACACTCCTGGCCCACGGAACACATTGTGTAGACAGGCTCTTAAATAAGTGTCTCCTAATCTTGACTAATCCTCAGAATCATCTGGAGCAGTTGGTAGAGAGACACTGAAAATAACAAATCTCTTGTTTGAGGGGAGACGTAGAAAACTGGCCAGATGGATTATCTAAATTCAAAACATTGATTTCAAAACGAGAAAACTTAACAAAAACTCTCTGCATTCTTAAAAGTCTCACTCTTTCCAACAATATTTACATACTTCAGAAATTTTCTTGATCAGTAAGGAAAACTACCATCAGAAGAAATAATGGGAGGAAAAAAATGATTATTATCTACCATTATGTTTACACTAAAAAAAAAAACTGGTACTTCCTTCCTGATTCTAGGAAGAGATATTTAGATTAAGCAGTATAAATGACAAAAGAAAACAAAATTCCACAGAAGCAAAACAAAAGGAGAGGACCCTTTAAAGTACTCACTACAGGCCAGATACTTTTGAGCATTTCTCATTAAGTAGCATGCGAAAATGAAATTATTTCCCCCAAAGTAATCAGACCCTAGAAAGAAAAAGGTGGAAGCAAATTTTCATTCCATACGGATTTTAGGTAGCAAGCTGAAACTGCCTTCACCAGGACAAGATTTGGGTTCTGTGAACTCTACCACCCCAGGAAGCAGAGAGGACAGAGACTTGAGTGGTCAAAGGCATATCGGCAAAGGTTTGGGGATATTTACTTGGCAGAGTAAATATTTTGATTATTTCTGAGAGTCAGTTAAAAACAGGAATAACAAGACCTGGCAGAAGGGGCAGATCTTAGAAAAATAGCACAGATTCAGGAATGCTGAATAAATGCTTCGATTGTCGAACAGAAAAGACAAGAATAGAAGATTTAATGAGAGTCAAGTGTTGGTTCAAGAAAGATAAAGGAAATGTAAACTTATAGAAGAAAAACAGAAAGTTGTCAGAATTGGGAAAAAAAAAAGCCAACAATCAAATTTTGAGAGCCTGCCAGTGATTGTCAAATCTTTTTTGTGTTCTGTCTGAAGCGGGTGGAGCTGAAAATCCCTGGTTTACAGGAGGTGAAGAAAAGCGAAGTCAAAGTGTTCGAGGTAGCTAATAGGATTCAAATATTCAGGTACTCTTATGGGGGGGAGCTTCCTTCTAAATCATATTTGTAGGGAAGTAATTAAAAGCCCCAGAAAAAGCCACACATGATGTAACATAAAGGAGAGATCTTGGATCAGACAGACCTGAATCTGAATCTCAGCTTAATCATTTGCTAAAACATGACCCTAGGTAGATTATTTTACTTCTCCGTTAAGTCTGTTTCCTCAATAGAAAAAAAATATATGTAAATAGCTATAATAAAAACTACTATGGGTGGGGGTGCCTGGGTGGCACAGTCAGTTGAGCATCCCATTCTTGGTTTCAGCTCAGGTCCTGATCTCAGGGTCTTGAGATGGAGTCCCATGGGGCTCCCCACTTGGCCAGGAGTGTGCTTCTCTCCTTCTGTGCCCCTTCCTGCCCCCACTCGCACACTCATGCTCTGTCTCTCAAATAAGATAAATAAATCTTTAAAAAACAAAACCAACCCCCCAACCCAAAATTATTGCAAAGTGTGGTTATTCCTCAAAGGCAGGGCTTCTTCTGCCAAAGAGACCACATTATGATTTTGTCTCCTAAAACCTGACATAGTCGATAGTTTCACCAAAACCCCAGTAAAGGCAAAACAGAAAAACTATTTAATTCAGCTTGAAGAGCTTCAATAAATTTGCTTAGCACAGAACTGAAAAAAGTGAAAAAGGAAAAGGATTTTTGTTAGCATGTTAAAAGGAATTATTTTCGGCAGCAATGATATAGGAACTTTTTGGTCAGAAGTCATGGAATCATTTGGGGGAGATTATACTTCCAACAGTTTATCAACAATTCCTGAAATTCTACTATTTAATATCTACTTTGTAAAGCAGAAATAACAGCTGTTGTAAAGGCTCCAAAACCAAGGTCCTTATTTGTATCTCTCTTAGTTTTCCTTATGCTTTAGTTCTGATTTTATGAAGAGAAAGAAGGATTTTTGTTTAAGGATATGTTACCCTGTCATACCCTTTGTATCCAAATTGTGTAGTACTAGGCGCAAAATTAAGCAATTAAAAGTAGGTGTAAGGGCAATTTCAGTGGTTGAGTTATTGAATTGTTCTTAAAATGTAATACTGTCAATACAGTGGAAAATAGACGATCATAATATTTCTGCATATATTTCATTCTGGTTGCATGTCTGCTTTCACTAAAAGGTTTTTCTAAAAAGTGAAAAGCTTTATTTTATTAATTACTAAAAATTAATTACTTAAAAAGTTCAAAATCTTCATGTATCTAAATGTTTCATAAAGTAGTGTTCTTCAGATATATATTAATCCATCTTAAATTTCTGAGAGAAAGGAAAGCGCACTCATCTTGTGACTATGCTATTAGTCCTTTATGAGAAAATCACTGCTAAGTTTAAATTCTAATGAGTAGTTATCTTTTTGGCTAATAATTTCCTAATGTATAACAAATATGGTCAAAGTAAAGCTCTCATAACTAGAAAATTTTAACAACCACCAATATACTCTTCCCTTTTTTGGCACCATTTGTCATAGAAATAGGAATCCCTAAAAGGTGATACGAAGTTCAAACACAGATGTCGTGACATGGGAGAGGGACACAGTGCCAGTCACAAGGCATTAACAGATTGAAAAAATAATGAAAGACAGGTAAAAACCCAGCTATGAGTTTACTTATCAAATTTCCATTCAAAACCCAATGAAAGTGGGTTTTGATTCCCTTTCAAGGACTACCTCCATCTGTGCCCTGGATGCCAGCATCCAACCCTCATCATCTTTCATTCCTTGTTTCAACTATTTACTCCTTCTTTCACTTTTAATCTTTTCATCTCCACTGTCTCCTTCCCTGAAGACCTTTCCTCATTCCTGCTCTCCCTCAAGGCCCATCCTATCATCTCCCTTTTAATCAGCCTTTCTCCCAAAGGGCCAGAGTCCTTTGTCACCTCTACATGAACTCCTTCCGTTGCCATGTAAGTCATCGACTGTGTTCTGTTGAAAACACTCTTGCCAAATCTGTAACTTGCTTCAGGTCTCATCCTCGTTTTAAAACCACTCCTCTGTCTGTAACAAAGCTTTGAATAATCTCTTAGCTTGTTAAAAATCTCTTCTGTTGTCCATTGACTCCTCCTGCTCCTGGTTCTCTGCTGTGTTATGGATTCACTTTCTTTACTGGTTCTTCTTTTTTCCCTTAGCCAATATCGTGATTTGTGACTTATCTATGGTCATCTTCCTCTTCACAGTCTCATTGAAAATAATGGATTCTGGTCTCTTGCATACGGTATGACCTCCAAAAATTCATTATCTCCAACTCATCGCCAACAACCTGCTGAACATGGATATCCCACTGGCAATGCAAATATACTTCTCAAACAACGCTTTCATTACTTCCAACCTCTTTCTGCCTGCCATCGAACCTATTATTCTTTCTGGGTTCTAGATATCACCAGGCTCACAGTCAACCAAATCCAAATATCCAGGCACAGATTTTTTTCTGTTTCTCTAATTAGCAACATAACATTTACAATTGTACTCTCCCCTAACTCTGTCCTCTTAACTTTTTTCCCTGTCCTCCTCCTAGTTAAGGTTACCATTATTATTTTGGGGGGGCAGCGTCCTTTAACCTAGACACACGATTCCAATATTTTTTTTGTTCAATCACTTCTTCTTAATGTTCCTAAGGATATTTTTAAATAGGATAGCCTGGTTATGTTACATTCACTTCTCTGCTCAAAAATGTAGTTTTTTAATATTTTATTTATTTATTTGACAGAGAGAGACAGCAAGAGAGGAACACAAGCAGGGAGAGTGGGAGAGGGAGAAGCAGGCTTCTTGCCAAGCAGAAAGCCTGATTCCGGGCTCGATCCCAGGACTTTGAGATCATGACCTGAGCCACCCAGGTGCCCCTCTTTGCTCAAAATCTTACAGAATATTTAAAGTTCTTTAAAAATTCAAAACTTCAACTTTTGGCCTTGGTCCATATATTTAAAGACTACATACGCCAACTTTTCCTGAAATATTCTCCAATTTTTCAGATACAATAAGTGTAGCTTTTGAAAACTACCCATCCTTTTCTTTTCTCTCTTCTGTAAACTTGCTGATTCTGTTCCCAATGTCTAGAATATTCTCTACACTTTGAGTGTGATGAATCTGTGTGTTTTTTTCCCAAAACTTCTCCCCAAATAAATCTCTTCCATCTACCTGTCCCTAATTCCGCAGTGATTAAGTCTATCTTTACAACTTGCTTGATTTTTTGAGTACTAAATTGCACACTTCCCATCTTCACAGTCTACACTTCTCAGATGCATGTGGCTACTCAGTTTACTGAAATTTTTTTTTATCATTGTGAGTTATAACAATATGTGTTCAGTGAATATCTGTTGAATGGAACCATATCAGAGGGCTAAGAATAATTCCAAAGTGTGGATTGGATAACAAGACCAAAAGAGGGATTAATCAATGTGGACTGCATTGGTGAAAAAGCATTCATGTGGCATAGTACTGAACTGGGATTTTATAACCAGTAGAATTTGACAAGCAGGAAAGAACAGAGAGGATGATACAAAATGATAACAACACAAGAAAGGGAATAGCAAAAAAAAAGGAGTATTGTATGTTTTGGACATACATGAAGGTGTATCAGTTAGGACCCAATGTCGTTGTTTATGAAATAATAGGGGATAAGTTTGGCAAAAAAAAGCCCACTTTTGGGGAAGTACATGACTGTAAAGCTTTATTCAAGAGACAATGGGCAGCCACTGAGGACTGTTTAGAAGTTATAAGAAAGAAGAATAGGAACAATTATCTTATGATGATATCAATTATAGTATTATAATAAACTATATATAAAACTATATAAACTAAAATAAAATAGTATGTACTAATTTAAAATGGTGGAAGTGATTGTTCCAAGTACTTGTAAGACTTTTCTAGAACCATAATATCTGAACAGAATTCAAACCTTGTACTCATTTCTATGAGTGCTATGAATATATTTTATAGGATCAAAATTGTATGTTACAGACTTAGCATTTTAGTCTGATGAATTCAAGCATCCATTCTGAGCTTTACCCATTTAAATGGTATTTCAGTATTGTCATGTCTTCTATTGTTTGGATTTTAAGATCAGGATGGCATAACAGACCTACTAATCACTTTTTCTCGATTGTTAAGACATAATATTTATCTGGGAGAGAGTAAACAGATAAGCTAAAAAGCTGGGGGACATCTCTTTGGTCATCTCTACAGAGCAACTGATCTTGGTCGGATGTGTAGTCTAAATAAATATAAAATGATTGTAAAGAATTAAGATTTTGTTAACCATTAAGTTTATTCCTTTAAACATTAGGAACTAACTTTGGAATGCCCTATATACCACGATAAGGGTTTCATGGCTTTTTCTACCTGAAATCCTATTAAAAAATTTTAAGCAATAAATCAACAGTCTTGGATTTCATGAAGTCATGTTTCTGGGGGAATCATTAAAAATCCTTGGATTGTTCTTTTTCTAAAATCTCTACATATAAATAAAATTATCTCATAGATCTGACTGAGATCTTAAACATGTTCTCAACAAACTGCAAATAGTCAAGTAATATGTATGGTAATTTCAAAAGTGATCACAAAATCTATCTGGTTTTTAAAATCTTTTCATAGGTAAATGTGATTAGCAACATCTGGAAAAACTTAGTGCTTTCCTTACATATAGAAATAAAGTTAAAATACACAATCTGTGAAAATTAATACACACGAACCATGGCTTAAGACTAAAGAATTATCAGGTCATCAATAGCTCCCCCTTGAATTCCATGAATACTGGAGAGATATTAGGGGAGTCACTTAGATTCTTTATCACTGTTTTCTCAACTGTAAAATAAAGTATTTGAATTAGATGAAACATAGGGCTCTTTTAGCTATAATATTCTATCAGTCCATAGAGGATGGGCACACATCCCCTTTCTCTTTATTTTGGCTATGTAGTAATAGGGCACAACCCTTCTAATACTGCATAGCCAAAATAAA
Organism: Mustela putorius furo; assembly: GCF_011764305.1. Classification (NCBI taxonomy): domain Eukaryota; kingdom Metazoa; phylum Chordata; class Mammalia; order Carnivora; family Mustelidae; genus Mustela; species Mustela putorius. The sequence goes on along the minus strand of NW_025421998.1, from coordinate 71,795,034 downwards.
GAGAAAAGGGATGTGTGCCCAGCATGTGTTTCCATCCTCTATGGACTGATAGAATATTATAGCTAAAAGGAGCCCTATATAGATCATATATAAGGAGACAAATGCAGGCATGCAAAAAGTATATTTGCCAGCCTTAAAAGAGTATATGAGATATGAAACTTACAGGGAACAAGGATTCAGGGAGAAACAGAGATAAAACAATAGTGTGCTTGTTACTCATATGATTTTGTATTAATTTTTTATATGACTTTTGTATTAATTATTTATCAGCAAAGTAATCACTAGGTATGCATATATGATGCTGTAGGAAAATTTAAGCTTGTTTATCAAGTTTTAATGGCATAATTTTGTCAAAACTCTCTCTCCCTAAAATTACACAATCAATGTGAATTTATGAATGATGCTTAATTTAATGAGAATTTATCTGATATTTACCTGATACCTTCCCTTCAGCGTAATATCTCTTAAGATACTCTTACTTAAGAGTACTTAAGTGAGAACTCTCAAGGTCTCTTATTCCTATTCTATATTGTCTGTTTTAGCCAGATGAAATATTTTACATATAAGATTCTAAATAAAATTAAGGTATTATATTGTTGCTCTGAAAATATTAAATATACAACCCATGTAATCTGGAGCATGACGTTATAACTAGTATTCTGGATTTGAAAGGTAGATTGCTTCTGCCAATATTACAAAATATCTCATCTTACCTCTCTTCAGAGAGAACAGGAGGAATCTCTGCTGGAGTAGTAATTACAACTTCAGGGAAAAGAGCTTGGGAACATGGTTGCAAGAGCCTAAGCGCGTTATGTTGTTTTTAATGTTAAATATGATAGAAGTTCCATCTTGAAATCTTTAACTCAGTATAAGGCTTTATTCTTTATCTTACCAATAAGGTGAATTTACTTGCATCAAAATTATCATTCTGATAAAGGATATGATTAATTGGAAAGTAAGCATGTGCAATTTCATCTAAGTTGTTGGAATCATTATATGATTACAGCACGACAGAACTCTGATAATGTAAGCTTTCTGAATTCCACTGAATAAAGATTTAAAGTACAGCATGCAGTTTTAGGTTGAAGTCTTAATGTCAATGGGAATTATATGCTGCTTAACATGACATCCTATGTATTAAAATTACATGAAAAATCCAGTTATTTAGAAATAGTTTTGAAGTAAATACATTGCAGCATGAATGGTGCCAGTGATAAAAATTTGATGTCTCTAATTTGTTAATCCTATGCATAACAGATGACTCATTTGACTAATGAAAATTACAAACACAAAAAAAATGTGACTTGAAAGGAAGACAACAAAAGTGAATAGCATATACAAGTCAATAAAAACACATATACATTCTTTTACATTATTGGTCATTAAATATGTATATGTATGCATGTATGTTTCTGTGTGTGTGTGTGTGTGTGCACTTCACGAGTCATGAAGATTTATACACAAGGATGACTTGTTTTTTTGTGCCTGTACTTACTATTATGCTAAAATGATAACAGAAATATACAAAGAACAGAAATACAAATAATAAATATGGAATATACATTTTTTAAGTCTTTAGAAATATGCAAGAACTATAGAGTGAACTGTTAGAAGTTAGTGCAGATTACATTTCGTATTTGTAGAGACTATACTAATATTTCATTACAAATAACTTTAAAATGTGAAAGGAAACATATAGTCTATCTGAATGGGCACCACAAATTCACATTATTGCCACATACATAGTCTAGTGTATGTATCAATTTATTTGATGAAAAATATATTAACAACAACAAAACCAGATAACTAAATAAATAGTGCTTTCATCAGTTCCTGATTTCTGCCATACTGATGCTTTGGTGAATCATCAAGGGGAGTAAATTATTCATTATAAATTTCAAAGAGGAGCCTCCATTGAAAAAGCTCTGCTACTGGTCCTTCTTGGAACCAACATCAAGAGAATTCATTGCAATCTCAAATATTGCAATAAAATAGAAGGTGAGAGGCAACCACTCAGGAGAGGTGTCTAGAATGAACTGAGCTCAGGGAGCTACATCCTAGCTGAGTGAGGTGTGTAAAGATAATTATTAATATTTGAATTACACTTGGAAAGAAAAAGATTAATCAAGAAGTTGCATACAAATGTCAACCAAGGTTTTAAAAACAGAAATCTTAATTCTATTTCTGACAAAGAATCTGGAAGGTTTTTAACAGTAGCCCTAAACATGGTTACCATATTACAACTCCATGGCATTAACAAAATCAGCTGTAGAGTCCGGGTTTGAAATATTTGGTTATCTTAAGGCTTATTTCATAACAAAGGACCTCCAACAAAAACTACTCACAATGAACACGATTAATAAACAAATCTAATTTGTACTGCTTCATAATTAATTCAAGTGTACCCTACTACAACTTTACACTAATAGTGAAGAGTTAAATCTAGGTTTTACAGAAAGGGCTCTAAAAAAGATACCACGATATTATCCCTGGTTAACTGCCTATAGCGTGTTAGTTAAAACTGTCAATACTATCAATCAGTAGGAATTTACCTTTAACTCCTAGTTCATCTCTGATAATAAATTTAAAATAGGTAAGGAAGAAAAAACACTGGAGGTAATCTGGAACTGCCCCATCTATGTATATCCTAACTTCTATCTTGGTGTGCTCTAGCTGGATACAATTAGTGGTACAATCACTTTTCCTAATCTTCTTTGGCAATGATTTTCCTTGGCTGCCAGAGGACCTCATTTAGATCTGGTGAGGAAGGATTCTTTATCTTCCAAATCAGAAAACATTTGGATAACACTGATTTTTGTGAGTGAATGTAAATTAATGAATATAAAGACTTTCCTCTCATTAAGGAACATTTCCATCTGTCTTAGTCATGCTTCAAGGTGCAATGCCTAATGCTTATTTAGTGTTAATACCAAATATGTACTTAAATTTACATCAAACAGAATTGTCTCTTTAGTCCAACCAAGAGTGTATTGATGGTACTACAGCTACTGACTTGAATATCTATTGCACACTTCCTATGAGTTAGTCATCACGCTAACTACTTTCCAATTATAAAATTTAATCCCCATTACCACACTATGAGGTAGATTATTATTATCCTAATTTTACAGATTGAGAGCATGAAGCTAAAAAATGTAAGTAATTTGTCCAATATGCGATCTAGAAAGATGATTCCAGAGCCCATGGGATAGATGATTTACTGCGGGGTAGAATTCATGTAGACTAAAAAGAGAGATAAAATTTGGACAGAAAATAAGTGATTCTTAAATACTGTCAGTCTTGAGGTGCCTGAGTGGCTCAGTGGGTTAAGTCTCTGCCTTCGGCTCAGGTCAGGATCTTAGGATCCTGGGATAGAGCCCTGCATTGGGCTCTCTGCCTCCTCCTCCCCCTCTGCTTGCCTCTCTGCCTGCTTATGACCTTTCTCTCTCTCAAATAAATAAATAAAATCTTAAAAAAAAAATTTGTCACTCTCCTCTTTTCTTATTTCTTCCAACCCACAATTCTCATTGAAATAAAACATTCAGGAAGTAATAAAAACAGAATAAAGATCTGTAGGGGGGAGAGATTCAATGTGATCAACACAATTTAATTTAAATGGGTCATAAACCAACTGGACCAAGGCCAGCAAGTTTCATTTTTGGTTTCATAGGTCCAACAAGTTTTATTCATCAAAATACTCATTTGACCCAATGCTAAATGTTTTGAAAATAATACCCCAAAGACAAAGACTCTAAGCATTCCACTTAATTGCCTTAGCACTTGGAGCTAAAAGGGCAGAATCCTATGTAAAATAGTATTCACTTAGTGTAAAAACCTGTAGGCAAGACTAACAATAAGGTTATCTGCAGGTAGGTGTTAATGAGGCCATTCAGACAGATGAGGTGTCAACAAGGTCTAGTTATTGGGGAGTGAACTTGGGTTACTATTGTGTGGTAGGGAAGCAAATTCAGGATCCTGACAGTTAGCCATTCATAAAGCTGCTTGATATATCATGAGGGGGAAAAAAGCATCTGTCTTATAACTAATGTCTGAAAGCAAAGTAAAATAAGTGAAGATTTTTCCAGATGAGAGTTAAATATATACCATTTGAAAAAAAAATGAGTACGAAAAGGAAGTATTGAAAAGTAATCTCTCACAAAGAAGCTCTCTTACTCTCACACTCTTTCCTTTAAAGCCAGAACTTAATGCTTTTCCTTATAAAACTCAAAGTTACAATAAGGATATTATGTCATTCTTAGAATGTTAAACATATAACCTATGGAGACCAAACAACAGGTAGATAGAATTTAAGATGATAATTTTCAGGTAGGGATGATATAAGGGAGCACAATTACTACCCTTATTGTATTGCTATAAATTAGTCAAGGCACAATAAATATAATCTATTGTTGGATATATAAATGTATCACTACTGTTCAACAATGTGCTAATAAGGAAGCACAAAACTCAGATGACAGCTAATGTCTGATGGCTACTTGCATGCTAAAACACCAGAAAATGCTTCTTTGAAATATATTTTTATTGTATCTTTTGTTGGGAACTGGATGGAAGAAATGCCGGGGAGGGAAGGTATGATGGAGAGCATCTGACATCAGTTTAATATGAAATATGTAATATTACTTATTTCCTTAAGGGAATTTGAGCTTTAACCTACTTTTGGTAATTGTTAAGTGGCTTTTCTCTGAAATTTATGGCACTTTATTTCCAGCTTTTAAATAAACTTACAGGATTTTTATTTTTGAAGTTAAGAGGGAGGGAATAAAAAGTAATTTAATCTCCCAATTTGGAACAATTGCCTGAAAATTTTGGCTTTTTTCTTTGTGAAGGTTGATCAAGCATGGAAGTAATATGTGTGATATTAAATTAATCCACTGATAGGGATATATGATCTCTTAAATATTTCAGAATTATTACAGTGATTCACAATTTATTACACACTTCAGTTAAACAGATTATAAAGGAATGTGGCTGCCTTTAGAGACCTGTATGTATACTTTCTAAACTCTTCTTCCATTTAGCCCACCAGTTATCTTATGGTGCTTTAGAGCTTAGTTGAGTACCACCTCAGAGTACTGGTACTTACAAAATATACTAAATACTGAAAGAGAGCAATGTCCATTGCATAGACATTGTCAACTGTGAATAGCAGATATCATCTATTTTAGTTTGCATTTTGATTTTAAATCCGACTAGCCACTTTAGCCTGCAGAAAGGTTATATCTAAAGTAGTCAATAAAAGAAAATAAGTACCTACTTAGTATTTAGTGATTCCCTAGTGTTGTGAAGTCAGGAGGCATCATTTGCAGAGTCACTCAGTGACTAGTCTGAAGTATTAAGTTTGGTGCACCATAGGGATGGGAGCTACCTGGTATGCACTTATACTCCCTCTCCCTATCAGCCACAACAGACATCACTAATTCATCCTGGTAGTCTTCCTGTCCCAGATACTATCCACAATCCTGTCAGACTCCCATTCAACACAGCCCTCAAGGCAACCACAAATAATCTGGCATATCCTTGGAAAGACCAAAATACTGATGATCACAGATTTGGGTTACAAATTCAGCCTTGCCATTGAGGAACTAAATGGCCTATGGTTAAGTCATTTAATTTCTCTGTGGTTTGTTTTCATTTTGAAAACATGTCAGTGAAAATATAAAGATCTGATGCTATAGATTTAGTCTTACGTTAGTGGAATAGAGAATTTTTTTTTTTTATACTGGTAGAAGTAGTTTTAGATAAAGAACAAACACTATTAGTAGTTTAGTCAGCTCACTCTTCAGTCTAATGAAAACAATTTTTCCATTGGGATTATTTTAGAAAAAAGTGTTACCAATTAGAAATACTGCCTTTTCCATTTTTAATGCACTATTTTCTTAAAAGTATATTTTTGGATGAATCTTTATTAATAAGTTAAAGAATACAGTTATTTTTTGAAGTTTATCTTAAATTTATCTTCCTTCAAAATATAGAGCAAATATTTAGAAAATTAGGTCAGTTTAGTCTTTCACCTAAATTTACATCATTCCAGCAAAACTTACCACTGCTTTTTAATTTTTGGCACTTTTTTTCAGATATTACTATGCCAAGAAAGTTCAGGAAGCACAAACACTGCAGGACTAAAATGAATGAAACCCAAATAGATAACTTCAAATCACTGCAAAACCTGTTTTAATGTACAAAATTCATTACCAATTCTCTGCATTCACTATTTCCATAAAATAGTCTATGTTATGTTGTTTCCACGATTTTTGTTTGAATCAAACATTTTTAAAAAAGCTTTATGTTTGTATATTTTCCACAAAGAATAGCATTCCATACTAATTTGACACCCTTTTTTATTGAGAAAAGCCTTTATTTTTTTAACCAAGGTATGAAATTAGAAATTTCTTCTTTATTCAGGAAGACACTATTTATTTATAAAAGTCTTAACTGTGATGTGTTCTATCGACTATAAATTAAGAAATACTATGTATAGCGTCTTTAAAAATTTTGGGGGGGGTGTGAGCCAATTTAGGAATACTTTAGTCCATGGAAATTAAATAAACACCTCAATTCTTAAGGAAACAAGTAAAAATTCTATATATGAAAAATATATGACTTACATATTTAAAGATTCCTTAAGAATACAGGTAGAAACCATGCTAAATGGAAACATGAAATTGCTCTATTTAAAAATTCTTGAATGGCCACTTCAGGATTGTTATTCATTTCCAAGGCTAACTGGTATGTGAATTGGGTCACGAAAGCAATTTTCATTGAATATTATAGTCTAAAGAGACAAATTATACTCTAGTGACAGAATGTGTTTTTAAAAGAAGGCCTTGGCATATTTATATGATAACTTGCAGATATGGAACAGCAACTTTCCCCTAAAATATGTAAATATGTATTGTATCTATTCAAAATCTTTATTTTTTTTTTCATGTCAACACTATCTCATCAAGTGATTCCTAAAAGTTCAAGAAAAGTGTAGTGGTAAATCAACCATATGCCTTTATATATTTCAGGTAAATTTTAACGCCATCAACTCACAGAAACAGTGAAGTGTATAGATGATGAAATATAATTGAAGAGAGAATACAAGAAGCAACAGAAAACCAACCAATTAACCTGATATCTTCATATTAATCATCTCTGATTATCTTCATCAATGAAAGGGAAAGGCTAATAGAAAATCACAGATAATCTATTTTGTGGTATTGAGTCTATGGCTTTGTGCTTAGTAGCTGAACTTCTAGTTGCCCAGTGTAACTTACTGCAAATGTGTTGTGAGGATGCCCATCACCAGAAGAGTGGCCACAGACACATAATTTTGTTTCTGGAAGCAATTCCTAGATTAAACAAAGAGAATCAGGAGTTGGCTTCTTCCCCCTCCAATCTTAAGGCTTATGCTAATAATGTACATTATCATTTAATAAAAAATATTTTTGGAAAATTATCTTGGTAGGTGAATATAGATGAGACTATTCCATCTTTGTGTCACAGTTAATAATAGTACAGAATTAAAAAATAAAAATAACTTGGCAGATGCAAAGTTGAATATTTGAACATAATTAACCACTAACCAAAAAACTTCATGGTCTACCATCATCTTGACTCAAGAACCTCATTTCCCATTTCCAAGCTAAAATTATGGCCAATGTTAATGAATACTCCTATAAATTTAAATGGTAGTGTGATTTTAGCTTATGGGATGGCATTTGTCTTTAAAACTTTAATCACCTCTTTTTGAAAAAGTTAACTACTGACTTGTACTCAACTATAACCAACACAAATGAACATAAATCCTGGTTTGTCATGAAGTGTGAGAATAATCACAAGAATCTCTTTAAACTGCCTTGGCCACACATTACTATAATGCAAACACTGCCATCAAATATATATTTGAGACTATGCAGCCAAACTCTATACCCTCAGCTAAATAACCTGTTGAATTTTGCCACTAGTATTGAGAACTACTCTATATACTCAAATGTATAGTTTGCATTTTTATCTGTAAAAGCAAAGTGATTATTTATTGATAAATGACAATGGAATGTCATTTTTTACCTAAGTAGCATTAGACATTTCAAAGATTATGTCTGAAGGGCAAAAGGATTACACTGCATTTGAATAGACCATGTGACAACACATCCTTAGACTTCATGTATGATATGAAAGGATGATCCCCATTCATAAGATACACAAGGGAAATTATATCAGAAAAGAAGAAAAGCAAGGAGGGATGTGGTAGGGGTGTCAGGGAGTATTTGTAGTGGTTTGATGCATGTAAATATTACATCTTATAAATAATTCTTTTCAAATACATCTCTGAAGTTCAGGGTCTCTGTTTAAGAAACGGATTGTATATGCTCTACATGGCTATATGCCATTTTCTGCAAGATAAGAGCAACATTAATTCAAACAGGAAAAATGGCTTCCAAAATAGCCCCTTCCTTTCATTTCCTATGAAGAAGTATGTTACCTGATGCTGGCAGATGAGGACTATGGGAGAAAAAAAAAAAAAAACATGTTCAAGTTGTATTTTACTGTCAGAATCCAACAAACACGTTTTCATCTAAATTATTTTGTCAACAGCCTTGTAGTACCCTTGCTAACCTTATTTGGCACCAGTGCATAATTAGATACACAGGGGTGTGACTCCAATTGAAGGTGTTGGCATTGTAGCACTCTGTGAAAATATTAACTATGAGGTTAACTCCAATTTTCTCTTCTTTAATTAAATGCACATGGTACTAATGAGGTAACCTACTGTTCCTTGATAGCACTAATTAGCTAAGAGGAGAGTACACTCTCACACTGCAATTTAAACCTAAAAATAAGGTTGAAATATGCTAATTGCAGGCAATTTAAAACAGTACAAGTTGAAGAACTAGTCATAATAAGAGAAACTGACTGCTTTACAGCTAGGCAGCTGTAACTTTGGTTAAAATCAAAACAAGCCACATGATTTCTGGACTGCTATTTAACAAGGTCATAAGCATCCTAAAAAAATGAAATGCTACTCTATACCATAGTAATGAACCAGACTCACACAAAAAAATTCTCAGATCAACACTCATCTACGCAAGACCAAAAATAAGTGAGCATCACCAGAACTCCAAAGGTGCCGTGACACTATTCACATTTAATACTAAAAACTAAACTCCATAAATAAGCAACATCACCTGAAACTCTTTCAAGAGCATCCAAATTAAATACAATGTTGTCCTCCGTGTCTCCAGTTTACTACAAAACATGTTGGAGTGATTCGCCATCACAATCACAAGGTCAGAAGGGAAGATACAGAGACGAGTAAGTCTCAGCACTCGAGGAATATACAAACAGGAAATTGCCAGACAATGTACAAGCCCAGTGATCAAAATACACAAAATGTGCTATGCAATAAAATGGTGTAGGGACTAATTTAATGCAATCAGAAGCATTTCATTATAAGAAGGAGATTTTGACTACATTTCTCTACAGATAAGAGCTCTGGGATAAAGTAGCCTGGAGCTTCATGTTGAAAGAGAATGTTCTCCATTCTTAGCTCAGATGACTTAGACCTAGAATTTCAATGAATCTGAGTAGAATTCAAGTGTACTTTCTTTAACTGCTTCTCAAACATTTTCCAAATATGATTTTAACTGATAAACAATGAGGTAAACTTTAGTATAAAGCAAGATTCTGAAAGACCTTCAGAATCATTAAAGTAAGTTTTCATTGTTCGAAGTGTATATTCATTATTTTGTATTTTTCAAGATTTACTTATTTATTTTAGAGAGAAATCAGGGGCAGAGGGACAGAGAGAGAGGGAAGAAAGAATCTTAAGCAGACTCTCTGTTGAGAACAGAGACTGATGCGGACCCAGGACCCTGAGATCATGACCTGAGCCAGAATCAGAAGGCTGAGGCTAAGCCATCTGAGCCACCCAGGTGCCCCTATTTTCATTATTTTTTTGATTCCATAGTATCACATTTTTTTATTAACCGGAAACTCTGACTAACAGAAACACTCACTGATAATGCCAAATAATTCTTATTAACACAGATAGAAATAAAGCACATTATCTATCCTTAGGGACAAGAGAGATATGGACTGCCACAAACCAAGGACTCAACAGTAACTTTTTTTTTAAAGATTATTTATTTATTTATTTATTTATTTTATTTGACAGAGAGAGAGATCACAAGTAGGCAGAGAGGCAGGCAGAGAGAAAGGAGGAAGCAGGCTCTCTGCCAAGCAGAGAGCCCGACGTGGGACTTGATCCCAGGACCCTGAGACCATGACCTGAGTCGAAGGGAGAGGCTCAACCCACTGAGCCACCCAGGGGCCCCATCAACAGTGACAGTTTTTTTTAAACCCCTGTCACTTTGCATGCAAAATCATCAAATATATACAGTTTAAACAAAAGAGTTAAGTAATAAAAATAGAGTTAAACAGCGATATTTGTGAAAATGGAAAGCTAACTTAATTAATCTTTAAGTTTACTGGGGTGACTGGATGGCTCAGTCAGTTAAGTGACCAACTCTTGATTTTGGCCCAGGTCATGATCTTGGGGTCATGGCACTGAGCCCTGAGTCAGTCTCCATGGAGAGCATGGAGTCCTCTTAAGATTCTCTCCCTCTCTTTCTGCCTCAGGCCCCACTGTCTGTCTGTCTCTAAAAACAAAACAAAAACAAAACAAAACAAAACAAAACCCCTCCAAAAAACCAAAAACTTTAAAGTTTACTGAAGAACAGTAACAGAAGACAGCAAATTTGATAAACAAAAGCTTTTAACTCCCAACTCATAAGTCCTGGAGTTAAAAGTATGTGAGAATAAATTTTGCACTACCATTAGCCCATCACCATCGCTTGCCAAAAGACTTGTTTGAAGAAACTGTGCTTTGAAAAACCCACCCAGCTTCTTCTCCTGGCTGTCCCTGAGCTTTCTACAACAGAAAGTGATAGGATATTGGCAAGAATGGCTAATAAACCTCCGGTCAACCATGCTTTAACAGATTCATGAAGTTGCAAGCCTGTAAAGGAGTAGCAAGGTGAATGAAATCAGTCATTTAGAAATGGGTCTCCTGGAGGCAACCTGACATTTTCTAGCAAATCACAGGGAAATACAATGTGAATGGATGTTTTAAGTGTTTGCATCTGTTTCAAATAAGCACCAAAGAACCTTTTAACAGTGAAAAGGCCAGGACAGTGTACTGGAATGAGCTTTCAATATTAACTTTAGAAGGAATCCATTTTTTAGTTAAATGCAGAGCATTGTAATTTCTGCTGCAACAATTACAAGTAAGTCATTTAGTGCTGAAAATAAAAATACCAACTCTGGAGACAGTCTGACGGGGTCCAGATCCTGACTCAACACTTAGTAGTGGTGTGACCTTGAACAAGTTAGTTGGCCCCTCTTGGCCCCTCTCTCTAAGTGGGGGATGTAAGTAATACCATCATACGATTAAATAGATTAATTTGTATCTAGAACAGTGCTGGTACTCATATACTTTTTTTATTAACTGTATACTTAATATTTATTAGCTCTCATTACTACTTCATTCAATTTTTTTCAAATAAAAATATTATTAAAATTCTACAATGTACACATTGTTATGATTATACACTGTAAAGTATGCACAAATTCCCAAGACATTGTGTCTGTATACAAATAGCTTTCAGTCTCTCACTAGACTTGATGATACAAATTAAAGCCTCTTTTGCATGAATAAAAAGTATTTGAACTATGGAGGTAAAATATCTCTGAAAACTATGTAACAGTGATAGAAGAAATTGATCATGACACAAAGAAATGGAAAGATATACCATGCTCATGGATCGGAAGAACTAATATTGTTAAAATGATATTACTCAATCTACAGATTCAATGCAATCCCTATCAAACTACCAAGAGCATTTTTTACAGAACTAAAACAAATCATCCACAAATATATATGCTATCACAAAAGATCTCAAATAGCCAAAAAGCAAACTTGAGAAGGAAGAATGAGCTGGTGTTATCACAATCCCAGATTTCAAGCCATTCTGCAGATCTACAGTAATCGAAACAGGATGGTACTGGCACAAAAATAGACACAGCTCAATAAAATGGAACAGAAAGGCCAGAAACAAATCCATACTTATATGGTTAATTAATCTATGACAAAAGAGGCAAGAATAAACAATGGGAAAAAGAGAGTCTCTTCAACAAATGGTGTTGGGAAAACTAGACAGCTATATACAAAAGAAAGAAAGAAGGAAAAAGAAAGAAAAAGAAAGGCAAAAAAACAAAAAAAAGAAAAGAAAAAGAAAAGAAACTGGACTTTCTTACATGATTAAAAAAATACTGTTTAGGGGCGCCTGGGTGGCTCAGTGGGTTAAGCCACTGCCTTCGGCTCAGGTCATGATCTCGGGGTCCTGGGATCAAGTCCCGCATCGGGCTCTCTGCTCTGCAGGGAGCCTGCTTCCTCCTCTCTCTCTCTGTCTACCTCTCTGCCTACTTGTGATCTCTCTCTGTCAAATAAATAAATAAAATCTTAAAAAAAAAAAAAATACTGTTTATATTTAAACTCAAAGTGTATTAAAGACCTAAACATAAGACCTGAAACCATGTAACTCCTAAAAGAAAATACAGGGAGTAAATAGTCGGACATCAGTCTTATCAATACTTTTTTTTTTTTTTTAATCTGTCTCCTCCAGCAAAGGCAACAGCAGCAAAAATAAACAACTGGGACTACATTAAGCTAAAAGCTTTTGTAACAGTCAAGAAAACAATGAGCCACAAAGGCAACCTACTGAATGATAGAGGATATCTGCAAATGATATATTTAATAGGGATTAATATCCAAAATATAGGGGCACTTGGGTGGCTCAGTGGATTAAGCCTCTGCCTTTGGCTCAGGTCATGATCTCAGGGTCCTGAGATTGAGCCCCAAGTTGGGCTCTCTGCTCAGCAGGAAGCCTGTTTCACCACCCCCCACTCCCACACTCTCTGCCTGCCTGTCTGTCTACTTGTGATCTCTCTCTCTCAAATAAATAAAATAAAATCTTTAAAAAATATATCCAAAATATATAAAGCACTCATACGACCAATACCAAACAATCCAGTTCAGAGCACCTGACTAGATATTTTTCCTAAAGAAGGCATGCAGATGGCAAATAGACACATGAAAAGATGTTCAGTATCACCCGTCATCAGGGAAATGCAAATCAAAACCACCATGAGATGTCACTTCATACTTGTCAGATTGGTGAGTATCAATAAGACGAGAAATAACGGGAGTCAACAAGGGTGTGGAGAAAAGGAACCTGCCAGGCACAACTGGTAAGAATATAAACTGGTGTAGCCACTGTGGAAGACAGTGTAGAAGTTCCTCAAACAGTTAAAAATAGAACTACCCTACCATCCTGCAATCCCACTTCTGTATCTGAAGAAAATGAAAACACTAATTTGAAAACATATGTACCTCTATATTCATGGCAGCATTGTTTACAATAGCCAAGACAAGGAAGCAAGCCAGCGTCCATTGATAGATGAATGGATAATGATGATGTGGTATATATGCATACAATGCACTATTACTCAACCATAAAAAAGAAAGAAATCTTGTCATTTGCCACAACATGTATGGACGAGCAGGGTATTCTACTAAGAGAAGTAATCCGACAAATATGATATAGGTTCGCTTACATGTGAATCTAAGACAACCCAAAACAAATGAAAAGAGAAAACAAAAAAGAAAGAAATCCATAAATACCAAGAACAAACTGTTGGTTGCCAAAGGGGTGGGAGGATGGGTGAAATAGGTGAAAGGGATGAAGAGAGGCAAACTTCCCGTTGTAAAATAAAGAAGTCACAGGGAGGTTAAGTATAGCATAGGAAATAAAGCCAGTAATATTTGCAATAACTTTGTATGGTGACAGATATTCACTAGACTTGTGGTGATCATTTCATAATGTATAAAAATGTTGAATTACCATGTTGTACATCTTCAATTAATGTATTATTGGATGTCAATTATACTTCAATAAAAATAAAAGGAAATGTATTTTTCTTTTTTAGAAATCTGATGCAACAAAGTAAAAAATTAATGAGTGTGTTTCAGTGACAAAATAAAGTGACTTTTAAGAAAGAATATAATTTTGTAAAGTTGAAGGTATACCTTCCATAGAAAAATAGGCAAGAAACATATATTGATCTTTCATAACAAACGAAAATGTTTCAAATTGTAGTTTATTTCTTGAGGTTGGCGAAAGCTGTGCTCAAATTTTCTTTAACTTTTTTTCTAAGATTTTATTTTTTGAGTTATCTCAACACTCATCTTGGGGCTCGAACCCACACCCTGATCAAGAGTTGCATGCTCCACTAAATGAGTCAGCGAGGTGCCCCTTTCTTTAACATGTTTAACACCTAAACATCTGGGGATCCTGGGTGGCTCAGTTGGTTAAGTGTCTGCCTTCAGCTCAGGTCATGATCCCAAGGTCCTGGGATGAAGTGGAGAGGCTGCTCCCCCTTTCCCACTGTCCCCCCTCTCCCACCCACTGGCGCTCTAATTCACTCTCTGTCTCAAATAAATAAATAAAATAAAACAAGCCCCTAAACCTAAGCATCTTGTAGTATTTGAAGTATAATGATATCTGAATGGCACCACAGTCTCTACATTTTATTTTCTTTTTTAAAGATTTTATTTATTTATCTGAAAGACAGAGATCACAAATAGGCAGAGAGGCAGGCAGAGAGAGAGGAGGAAGAAGGCTCCCCACTGAGCAGAGAGCCCAATGTGGGGCTCCATCCTAGGACCCTGGGGTCATGACCTGAGCCTAAGGCAGAGGCTTTAACCCATTGAGACACCCAGGTGTTCCCACAGTCTCTACATTTTAAAGATACAAAATGTTTTAATAAGTATTTAGCTAGGCAAGAAGTATGGTCACTTTTGACATGGTATATAAGACAAGAAAAAATTAAATGGTTGATTGGCCTCTTCTCCAACTGTTAACGTTTGTTGGTTTGGTAGGCTGTCTTTTTGTTTGTTTGTTTGTTTTTAAAGACCTTATTTATTTATTTGACAGAGAAAGACCACAGTAGGCAAAGACAGGGGGAAACAGGCTTCCCCCGAGCAGAGAACCCAATGTGGGGCTCGATCCCAGGATCCTGGGATCATGACCTGAGCTGAGGGCAGAGGCTTTAACCCACTGAGCCCCCCAGGCGCCCTTGGTAGGCTGTTTTAAGGGCATTCATTATATCTCATGGAAACGGCCCTCAGGATGAGTGTGGCCAGCGTTGGACTAGGATGTTTTCTGTTGACTTAGCAAATTCAAATTGTTTCATCCTTCTCCGGCCCCCCTGTTTAAAAAACAGATTCAAAGCTGCCTATCTCTGATAGGGGAGGTAAAGGAAAGAGAACTGATGCCTGGAAAACATTTTGTGTCTTTCCTAAGTCCAGTGGGTCAAAGTGGTTGGTGTTGTTGGAGTTCACAGAGGAGAAGCGGGAGGACTCAATCAATGTGAACACACACTTGAAGCCTTTTTTCTTCATCCAGAGCAAGTAGGTAGCCCAGCTCTCCTTTTTTTCTATGGCACCGACTGCAAAACCCACATGGTATTGAGGAGATCATGGTATTGAGGTATTGAGGAGATCATGGCCGCATGATGTGGTCAGTAAGGAATCACTAATCATTTTGCAGAGGAGGGACATGGAAGTCCAGGGAGCTGAAAATATTTACAAAAGGCCCTGCTTTTACTTATTTTTAAGGCTAATGGGCATTATATATCCTGGATATATACTGTACAGGTTCTCAAACTTTAGCATATTAAAGAATCTCTGGACATGCTCTTATAATCACAGGTTCAAGGCCACGTTCCTAGAGATTCAGATTCAAAAGATCTGGGATTGGGTACAGGAATACACATTTTAACAAGCATCTTGGTGGTTTTGTTTTATAGCTTCTATGATCGTACTTGGAGAAACAGTCTTTTGTTTTCGGATAGTTGTGTGACAGGCAATTTTTCATTCTTTTCATTCTTTCATTCTACTATTTAGTCAGTCAACATTTTTTTTTTTTTTCAGTTTGTAGCCATGGTCTCTGGAGGATTTGAAATTTTAAAGTACTTAATATTAATCAATTAAGTCCTCTGAAATTCCTAAAATAAGATTTGATCCCCATTTCATGGTGAAAAGTACTGAAGAATTAAGAAAAATTACAGAATATAACAATGTTGAAGTCAGATTTTTTGCCCTGTTTTTGTCAATCCTGTCTTATTCACCTCAGAAAGCTGCCATCATAACTGGCACTAATTGGCACCCTTGTTAGAAATCTCAGCAGAGGAGCCAAGAATAGAAATGATATGGACACCTCTCACCCACAGGGCCCGGCTGTCTGCACAGGTGAGGCTGAGATCAAGGAGGGGGTAGATGACCCGGCTGCTGCCTGTGAGAAGGATAAGACCTACACCTGTTCGCTGATGAGGTAGACAATCCGAATCTCCAGGGATGTTAATCAAGTAACTTTCATGTGCCTTAAGCCACTGAAAAACAAAAGATGCCCATAGTGCTCCTACAAGTGATGTAGTTATTATGCTCTAAGAGGGAATGAAGGCAGCAGCCAACAGATACTTCTGCCATGGAATGCTCCCGCAGAATACTGCTAGACTATTGTATTTTTTGCTTACTTGTGGTATGCTTATTTGCTTCATTCAAGAAAATATTTTCAGCTCTTCTGGGAAAAAAATGGGGAACTGGATTTCTCATGAACATCTGGAGAGCAAAAGACAAAATTTTAAATATACAATAATTATTTATTAGATGGACTAAATTATTTATTTAATAAATAAATAATTATTTATTAGATGCTACTACAGGATTTTTTTTTTCTCCCAGGTATATTAAGGTTATGAAGAAACTACTTATGCAAACTTAAGAATAACAGTCCTTCATTTTATGCTCTTCTTTCTTACTTTGTAGTTAAAAGAAAATGCAGATGTGTCTCTTGTTACCTTGAGTTAGAGGAGGTTAAAATAAGGTCGAATATGCCATAATAAACAACTTTCTCTAAGAATTGAGAATCTACAGAATCATAGTTCTGTATATCAGTACAGGACATGCAGGGGCTTAAAATGTTATCTGTTCATGATACGAAGGCTAATGCCTAACTCTGTAGTTTGCTCATATTTAATCTACCAAAGATTTCATGATCACATATTATATGTCTTTATTGTAAAATAAAGAGTTCGACTCCACTTTTTATTTTGACTCCTGACTTCTTTTTAAGTCTCAACCTCCCTTTCCCCTGTGTCCCCACATCTGGGTGGAAAGCTGGTGCACACTCCTCTGCCTTGGCCACTCTAGGGAAATGTAAGTCCCTGCTCAAGGGATCTTTTCCCCAACCTACCCCATAGGCCGTATAAAGATCCAAACCCATTCCTTCTACTTTCTCAAGCCAGCCCAGACCTGCTTGTGTCCAATTAGTCTGTTTTTGTATGAAGAATAAAATTTCTCTCAAGTTCTCTTGGTGTTTGGGGTGTCAAGACCTTTGGCATCTGAACCAAAATTTGGGTGGGTGTCTCTCGCACTTCTGTGAAGTACTACAGAATGCCACTTCCTAAGTTAAGAATTAGGATACAAAGTCAAGTGGGAGTACCTAGCCCAAAGAATTTATAGTCAAACTGGGGAGGCAAACTACTAATGATTAGTAACATACTAAATGCTCTAACAGTTGTATGCATAGTACTATGGGTACTATGGGAGCACAGAGGAGGAACAGAAAGGGATTTTAGACTAGGTGATAATGAGTAGATGTTAGTACACAAAAAGGGTATGTGGTGGGTGAAGGAAGGGGGCATCAAAGGAACAGCCTATCTGAAGGCTGGAAGGTAAACGACCCCCTGCTGTATTCAGAGAAACACAGATGGCCCAGCAAAGCCAGAGAAAAGAAAGGGTGGCAGGGTTGAGGACAGAAAGAGAAGCAGAGGATGGCTCTTCAAGAGCATCAGGTAAAGCCACGTGATCATTATGGGCATCAAATTTCTCATCAGTAAATGTGGACACCATCTGCCTTTTCTCTTGGAGGGACTCAATGAAGGGTCAAATACATAAAAACATTTTTGAGGTATTTAGAGTACTCTATCATCCTAAAGAAGTAACTGCGGCCAATGCACAATGGTACAAGAGATTCTTTGATAATCTTTATGATGGCAAGAAATCACTTTTTGTTTCAGGAACTTCCCTTGCGCTTCCTTCCAGTCACTTGCTCTTCTACAACACTACATATGTCTTATTCCTTACTATTTTTCCCTAATTCTCTAAATATACTAACCAATTAGAGTATTTAAAGTCAGTTCGGTATCAAAAGTTCACTTAGAAAATTCTGCTTGCAAGAATGGAAGTGTACTAAAATGTACTATGTATGAATTGCATCACCATAAAGATACAAAAATAAATTTTGCATTACCAAACAAAAGTAAGAAAATAACTTATTTGACAAATACCGGGATATTTTTCTCTTTGAGAAAGTTTTGTGGTAAACTACACTGAAAACTTTGGAGAAAACATAAGATCTCAGTTCAATTTTATAATGCAGCACTAAAGAAATGAAATGAACTTTCTAAAATTTGGGGTTCAGAAAAAGAAAGGAATGCTTCGTCTGAGATTTAACTGGATATTGCCCCTTTCTTTGCTATTTGGGGCATTCAGAATATAATTTCACAGATGATATATTTTTCTTAATGTGATTTTCAGACTACATCTAATGGAAAATGCCTGGTTAGGATTAAGAGACATAGTACAGATGTTAAACTACATTTGCATGCAATTATTTCTAAAACAAATGCCAGGGTACAGAGTCTATTGAAATGGCTTTCAGGATGGCTGGCACAATGTATTAAACCAGCTTCCAATTTCTGAGAAAGTCTATATTCTGAATATTTCAAATCAAGATGCTGAGCACAGAATAAACCTTGGATTTTTCACCTTGACACGCTGTCCAAGAATGGATGGACATAGGGGTAGACCCCAAGGATTCAGGGTAGGGATTTAATATTTTGTAACTCAAACGCCTCTCTAGCTTTATACAAAACAAAACAAAATAAAACAAAACACCCCTGCATTTTGTGTATAATTTCCATATCTGAAAAACATAAAATTACTATAAAGTAAGTTAAACTACTAATTTAGTACATAGAATAAAAACAGACAGTAATAAATCAGATGCACTAAGTAAGTAGTCTTTAACTTGTTTCAGGGCTTTTTCTTCAAAAACAAAAAAAGTATCCATAGTTACTCATTTTTTGTTAACAGAAATCTCACATTAGCTGATGGTCTTGTAGGGATACACTCTTAAACATCAAACTAGAAGTAAGACACTCTTATTTAAAGTACTTCCAAAATGCATCTGTCACCAAATTGATCAGATATATCAAAAGTAGGGAGTGGCAGGACCAAGAGGAAGCATTCATCACTTAACTCATGAAGGGCATCATGCCCTTCACAAAGGCACTGAGCCTAGATGTCCCTGAAGTTTTTGGTCAGGGCGAGACCTTTCATTACCTCTCAGTGATCTTTTCCATCAGAGTATATTTTGGGATTAGGACTCCATTCAATGAATGAACTATGCAGACCAACTGCTGTATCTATTATGTATCAAAACAAAACACTGACACAACTTTCATTTGTCCAAATTCAGAACGCATCACAATCTCCTTTACTGTGTGCTTCACTCCTTGGTGGGGAGCAATTCAAATCATGTCACCCTAGGAACTGACAAGGGGACTGGAAGTTGTGGCAGTTCTTTTTCTGATCCCTGCGGGGGAAAGCAGCAGCAGCCCTTGGATCAGCTACTTTTTATCTGCTGTTGGTCTCAGTGGCAGCTCCTTTTCTTGCCAATAATGATAAATGATAGACTCTTTAATGAGGAATAGAGACTGCAAGCTGCACACACAGAAGCTTATCTTGTTGGCATCTCTGATTATCATTTGCTCCCTATCAACCTCTTCCCCCTCCTCACAGTGATAGGAGGTAGAGAGGAAACCCGAAGGAAAGAGATCAATTATTTAAAAAATAGTACTCTTTGTCACAGAAACTCTCTTACCATTAGATACAGAAAACCCCCATGATGCCAAGAAAAATGCCAATGAGGTACAGCCCTGCCCCTTACTTTTTTTTTTCTTCCTATCAAAAGATTTTTCTATTCATGGTTGGGTAAACACCTAACTTCACCATCAAGTCCCCTTGCCTTCTCAGCAGTGCCTCCAAGCAGGTGGAGATGATGAAGCATGGGAGAGAAAGGAATATGAGAAGTCAGAAGAACTCCAGTGGAATCTTCTAAGGGTAGTGCTGCTGGAGACTCCTCCTTGGAGGGGGCTCCATGCATCCCCCCCATCCTTTTCCCATGTGAACCACAGCTTTATCTTAACCAAAAATCGACCTAGAATCTATAAAATGCAGACAACCAAGAAAAGGCAGTATTCCCATTTAATACTTTGTCATCCCTGTTATTTTTACCTTGTCCTCCAAAAGCAAAAAATTTGAGAGATATTTTGGACAGTAATTAAGAGGCATATGCTACCAATGATGAAAATCAGGGCAAAAAGCACAGAAACTAGAATCAGACTGACTTGACTTCACGCTGCAGCTCAAAGGACCAGCTATGTGACATTAGATAAGGTAATTTAACCTTCCCAAGTCTGCTTCCTGTTCTGAAATAAGACAGGATAAATAAACATATTACCAGGTACATCAATGAGCATCAAGTATATTCTAGCCAAGTGAAATAAAATCCTTAATGCTTTAGGATCTCTCTTCTGTTGAAGAGAAAGAAGCATTACAAGAGAATGGGAACGTGAGAAATGTGACTTCTCTAACGTCTCTAGTTGATGTCTCAGCTTTCCTTTCCATTGGCCTGTTCACCCACTTTGATATGATCACCCATGACACCTGTCACTACAGGGCTGAAGAGGCCACCTGGGGACCAAGATAAAGCCCTTTACTGGGCAGAGGAGGCTGTGTCATGACACTGAGCAAGTACAAAATCCTCACACAGATATATGAGTGCACTGGCAGTAAAAGGCTGTGTTGTATTCATAAAACATGGTTTAAAATATCAAAATTAGTGTGTGACACTTAAAAAATTAAAATACAATTGAAGGTAACTAGATTCCACGAGGTAAGATTATTAAAATAAACATAATGCAATTTCTCCAGAGGATCTATTTTTGACAGTTTAGACCCCCCAAGATGGGCAGCTGAGATGAGTTCTGAATTAGAAAAGATGGAAGGAGAGGAAAAGCTATCACAGTAATCACTACGCATAACAATAAGAAAAAGAAAATTGTAGCCCAGTGCCAGGATCAACTCAAACTTTCACAAAGCCACCATGACGATATAGGTACTAAAAATAATATAGAGTTGCCATTTTTAAGTATATGAAACAGTTTACCAAGAGAAAAATGTCAAGTTGTAGAATTGCGTAACTGTCTATTAGAAATTATTCATTTCTAAGCCAGGACCAAGTTTCATTATCCAATAGCTGCTCTCAAGAATGAAGCTAATTTACATTTAAAATAGGAGTACAGTCTACTCTTTAAAAGCACAATGGTAAACACACCAATTTGACAATTACATTAATATGAGTATTTGCATAATCTGTCTTCCACACCTGTTCTTAATTTGAAGCAGCTGCAGGACAAATCACATCACACTAATCTCAACGGGTATGTGTGTGTTCCAAACAGTAACGCGCGCATCTTATTTTTTGAATATCTTTTATTTTTTAAATGTTTTCTGACTTTTTAAAAAAATTGGCAAAAGTTCTCTAGAAGCCATACTATTTACTTGGTTAATATTAATTAGTGGAATTAGGATAAAGCCAATAATACTGTCCCTTACATTTTGGCCTCTTCTGTTTTGACATAGTAATGATTTGATAGTAATGATTTCTTTTTTGGGGGAGGTTTTTTCAACATGTAACATGTATTTAATTTACACCAGAAAGGATTCAAAGGAACAATAAAAATATATCTAGAAAACTTCAGTAAGAAATATAACCAGAGAATCAATGACAAATGCATTAATGCAGAATCAAGCAATAAATCATCTGGAAATATATTTGCAACATGGATAATCATGGGATCTTTAGGAATCTCTTTTTTTTCTTTTTTCTTTTTTAAAGATTTTATTTGTTTATTTGACAGACAGAGATTACAAGTCGGAAGAAAGCCAGGCAGAGAGAGAGGGGGAAGCAGGCTCCCTGCCAGGCAGAGAGAGAGGGGGAAGCAGGCTCCCTGCCGAGCAGAGAGCCCTACGACATGGGGTTCGATCCCAGGACCCGGGGATCATGACTCCAGCTGAAGACAGAGGCTTTAACCCACTAAGCCACCCAGGTGCCCCTGGAATCTCTTTTCTAAATCAGGTTCCATTTATGTTTTTTTTTTTGTTTTTTTTTTTATTTTTTTTTATTTTTAAAGATTTTATTTATTTATTTGACAGAGAGAAATCACAAGTAGGCAGAGAGGCAGGCAGAGAGAGAGAGAGAGAGGAGGAAGCAGGCTCCCTGCTGAGCAGAGAGCCCGATGCGGGACTCGATCCCAGGACCCTGAGATCATGACCTGAGCCGAAGGCAGCGGCTTAACCACTGAGCCACCCAGGCGCCCCCATTTATGTTTTAAGAAACCTACATCAGAATTTAAGAAGCAGAGCCTTACTTTCATCTTGTAAAGGATCCACTTTGTGTTTATGTGTATTCAAACACACACTCAGTGCCATCAAAAAGGAAGTCAATCTGATTATTTTTACATATTCTTGTGCTTCAAGTATTTAAATCCTTCAGTTAGACTCTAGCTGGTGGAATATAAGACACTATGTAATCTGTCAACAAAACTGTCTCTCTTTAATCTTCTATTATGAATGGGAAATGAAATTAGAGCTTTCTAAAGATGCTATTTATTTCCTGAAAATTGAATGAGAGCATGCACAGTAATGAGCTAAAGCAACAAACATGATCTGTTTGTTTGCACGCTGTTGACTTCCATAGAGGTAAACACTGAATGGCTGGATTCTTAGTTGAGTATTTCATTCAGAATCTGATTTTTATGAGTGCTCTCATTATATTGGAAGACAAAAATACTTAAAACATTCACTGTAGCTTGTATTTCTATGACATGTTTTATGCTCATTCGTTAGCAGTTCTTATCATAAGAGAAACCGAGATTCAGAAGAGTTAAGTGATTCACCCAAGTTCTCATAGCCTGTACCAGCGTTATGGTCCAGGTGTTCTGACCCCAGAATATTCTTTCCGGCAACTCACAGCTGTTTTTCAAATGAATAATAGCCCTTAGGTTAGATAAATAGGAGAAAGCATTTTTACTAATGGAATATTTGCAAGTTTCTTTTATCTTTCATGTCAGAGCATCTGAACTATTTCAACTCATGGCTTCAAAGGTACTAGAAACCACTGTTTCAAAAGTTACTATAATAAAGGAAAAGAACTATTTTCTATTTAGATAAATATAGTGCAAATTCTTACTGAGAACCAAGACTGGTTACTCCAGGAGTAGCAAAAAAAATTTTATTACTATATAATTTAGGCAATAAAACCAAGTTATAGTGATTGCGAGAAAAGCAATTTTCACAGTTGTGACCTCTATATAATTATATTTCTAAATATTCCGTATTTTATTTTTCTTCATTAAAAACCTTACATATATAATTGAGCACACAGAAAAGTACCTTAAACAGATAAGCTGGCATGTCATGGGGCCTGTGGAACATAATGGAATGAAAACTCTATTTGTATGTAATGAATATGCACATTGTACAATATTCTAACAACAAATTTCACTTTTTCTCTGAGTATCAGAATATTTTAACCTCAATAAATGAGTCATAAATTTCTAAATTTTAAAATAATCTTGTTTCTTTTTGTTTTTGCTAGCAAGACAAAAACTAGCTCATTATCAAAGTTAAAAGCTTTTGACATGTAACATATAAAGAAGACTCATTTTTTGTAAATATAAGCTACAGGGAAGATATATTCCTTTGCTAAAAATAAAGCATTAGGATAATAAACTTCAGAGCTAGAGACCGAGTCATATCTTCTCAGTTGACAGAAAAGGAAAATGAGGTCCCACAACTGAACTGCCTTCTCCAAGGTCACAAAATGAGGGGTAGAGTCAATCCTCAAACCCAAGGCCCCTCTGGACACCACAGAATCTGGCCTCTTACCTTTATTTCAAAGCCTAAACTGAACGCTAATGGATCAACTACAACATCTTCATGCTTTCTAGATCCTAAATCCTAAACTAAGCTATACTCCAATGGATGAATATGCAAATAAATCTTACATTGGAAAAGATCTACAAAAGATAAAACTGCCTTCATTTTAGCCTGGCATAATGATGCAGGTAAATACATGTATACATGTGTTAGCAGGATCACTGGGAGGCTGGGATTCAGGTGAAGTTCAATTCTTCATACTTTTCTGAATTGCCTGAATTATTTTTGCAAGCACACCTTGCTTTAATATTCACTTAAAATTAGTCTTCCTTGTTGCAAGTTGAAAACAGAACCTAGAACAGTAGTTATGTTTTTCATACAACATGTTAATAGCTCTTAAAAACCTTTACTGTCATGAAGACTCAGCACATGGGTACTCTGATTTTTCACATTAAAGCAGATTTTTCACATTAAAGCAGACTCTTGCCTTAGTCCAGCAATACAGAAAAATAAATGTCTACTACCCATGGCATGATGGTTTCTTTTTAATGTTAAGAAATTATTAACAATTTTTTTGCTCTTTTCCCTCCGCTTTTCAATCTGAGTGAACTCCCTTTGTGATCGGCTCCTCCATTTTCCCTTTAATCATCTCTATCATATTACTTGTTACCTTTAGACTTGTTCCCAAACTTCAGCATCCCTCTTAGATCTGGAACTCCATCATAAACAAATTTTAAAGAACCACAAACAAAGCCTAAGGAGGCACAATATTAAAGAAAACCTTATTCTGCTTAGTCTATGAGGGATGACTGACTCACTAAACACTTAGAGAAAAGAAAAATCCAATTTATTCCATAGACAGCTCTAAAAAGGCATAACTGTCAAGCAGGGTTTTTTTTTGTTTTGTTTTATACCTTATAACACTGAGTTTTGTTTAAAATGGCTTAGAAAAATGGTTATTATCCTGAATTTTATCTAGTCAGATTGCCATCTCCCCGAGGGTAAGAACACTTTTGAATCCCCTATGGTACCTGGTGTCTGCCTAGCAAAGTGTCTAACACACTAAGGGCATTCAGTCACATTTCTCTGATGGATTGCCTAACTGAGGATGTAAATTCTAAAACATGGAGATACTGTAAAACACTTTTGAAATCGCACTGCTGTTCTGTTTTTAGCCTATGGTTTTCCATTGGAGCATAGAGAATCATTTGTTTCCTGTGAAATTCTATAGAGGAAGCTCTTCAATTTATTTCTACATTACTCCAGAACTCTCTTTTTCTTAAATTAAGTAAGTATCTACTTGAATAGAATAGGGAACAAAAAGGTGGTGTGTGAGGAGAAAATACAGTAGCCAACCTCTGTTTTAGTTTAGCCGTGCTGGAAATTACGGAATGGGAATGCCAAATAAAACAACTACCTTAGGTGCTTAAGTAATTATTTCTAATTTGATTTATGAAATATTTCTATCACTTATGTTGAGAACATACGTTTCTTTCAAAGCCATTTGTATTGGTGGGACGTTGGGAATCAATGCTATTTGGGGCCTTCAGTGATGGCAAGAACATTTTAGCAGTGAGTAATCCATTTATCGGCACTGCATCAGAAACCCATGTTTTTAATGCACACTGCTTCGACAAGTTCTTGTGTCCTCAAAGACTTAGGAATCACTAATCAGGAAGTACCTGAGTCTGAGTCTTTTTTTTTTTTTTTTTTTTTTTTTTTTTTACTCTATGTATATGTATCTTTGTATTTCATTAGATGGATTTCAGTACTCTAACTAATTTATCAAAGGGGTTGTAAAATGGGGCCTGAAGGCCAGAGCAGGGGAGAAAGGGAAAGAGAAAGAAAAAGAAAAAGGGAAAATGAAATAAAGAAAGAGGGGTGAAAGAGTGAGAAAGGGAGAAAAAGAGAGAAATGAACATGTTCTTCAGAGGAAAACGAGCTCTCAAGTATGGTCTATTTCTAACATTTCCCTCTTACCTTGCATCTCGCCTATCACTAGGAAGCTATTAGGGTTTGAACTTCTGGCCTAATGATATGCAAAATGACTATTGCAAGTGAGTACTAGAAATGAAATGAAACCACATACAGGAAGAGCAAGATAAAAAGGAGGTAGACAAATCTTTAAAAAAAGGTCATAATTTTACTACAGAGAATAAAAAATAATATGGTTATTTGGGTTACTGTCTTTGCTCTCCACATTTATGATGTATTTCTTTAAAGGACAGTTCCTTATACTATTTGCTTTGTTTGAAAGATAAAATCCAGTTGCACTAATTCCATAAACCATGTATTTTATGAAGAAGATGGACTAAACTCATTTTAATTTTTTCCTGGATAATGACCAAAAAGCATGCAGGACCTTATTAGAGAAGATTATTAACAATCATTATGCATTTACAGAATCTCAGATTCAAACCAATGATTAATTCTTATTCTCACGGTGCCCTGGATGAAGGGATGACAAACACTTAGCAGAATAATCCCCATCTGGTTGGGCAGAGTCACATACATACAGCATTAAGGACTTTCCTTTCTTTACCTCACCAGAACGGTCAGCCTTCAACTAGATGGGCAGCTGAAGACAGAATGAGAAACTTCTGTCCTTCCTATCTTCCCAACTGTTCCCAAACTGAGGATTTCTGAAGAAATGATTCATTCATTTCCATTTATTTGGTATGAGAGAGAGTGGGAGAGGGGCAGAGGGAGAGAGAGAATCTTAAGCAGACTCAGTGCCCAGCACGGAGCCCATTGGGAGGCTGATCTCACAATCCTGAGATCATGCCTGGAGCCAAAATCAGTAGGTTAATCCTGATGGTTAATCGACAGAGCTGCCCATCTAGGTACCCCACTCACTTCCAATTCAAAGCATGGCTGGAAAAGGTGACCTTTAATCAGTCAGAACTTATATTCAACCCTAAGTCCTTGGGAAATTTACTGAACCTTTCTGGCTCTCTGACTCCTCGTAGGTAAAACAGGAGCAGCGCTAACCAGTTCTGGGCTTAGCTGGAAATCAAATGATCCATCAGGGGTAAAGTATCCAAAGGACAGAACATAGCAGGAACTCATACAAGTCAGTGGATCTGGAGGTGAAGGAGAACAAGGTTTCCTTGGAACTTCCTCTAGGTGCTCCACCAAGTACCTTTCTTTCCTAGTGTGGTCGCTTGTAATACACATAATTGCAGGACACACAGGAAAAGTATGGAGTATATCTTTTATTTTCACTGTAGCTGGAAGGAAGTTAGGACTTTTTTGAGCTTTCCAGCAATACCAAAACCTAATATGTAAGAGCCAAATGAAAAACTTTCTCTTGACCCTAACTTATTTAAATCCTCAACAACTGTTTTTTTCTTTTTTTTTTTTTTTTTAATCACCTTTCAAAAAATACTGGCTTCTCTACTTGCAAAATATGCATATGCTTTACTTAAACTTCCCAGTATTTGTTCTATTGCCCATGTATGTTGCACCAGGGTGCCTAACCGGTAGGGTCAAGCATCGGTGGCAACTTCCTGGAGGGGAAGAATGACCTCTGTTTAGCTGATGTAGCATTGTACTTTACCGAGTACTGAAAACATACCGAATCTTTAAGAATACTTCAAAAGTAACTAAAAATACTAAAACTTACAATAAAGCCCTACAACTCACTAATCTTTAGTCAGGTTACATAAATTTGTATCTTTCTATATTTTCCTGGAAGAAAAAGAAAACAACAACAAAATTTCTTGTCACTAAAGTACATCAAGTCATAAAATCTCTTTTCACATATCTTAGGCCATGGTAAACTGTTGGTGGCAGACACTATTAGGTACTTACTATAAT
This sequence comes from Mustela putorius furo, assembly GCF_011764305.1. Classification (NCBI taxonomy): domain Eukaryota; kingdom Metazoa; phylum Chordata; class Mammalia; order Carnivora; family Mustelidae; genus Mustela; species Mustela putorius. The sequence goes on along the minus strand of NW_025421998.1, from coordinate 71,767,022 downwards.
ATTTATCCTTCCTTTTTTCTCTACAAAAAGGATCCAAACTTTGTTTAGTGTAGAAGTACCGAGTTAAATGTAATCGGTTTCCCAGATTCAGTTGAAGCAATTAATGTTCATGTGATACTGTTCAGGCCAACCAGAAGGAAAGAGAAGCTCCTGTGTAAGGCTTCTTGGAACACCTGTTACTAAAAGGGGGGTGATTTAGCTGCACACACTAATTTGTATTTTTCCCTCCCCTTCTTTCTGCCTGGAACATGGACATTATGTCTGGAGAAGGGGCAGCCATCTTGTGACCATGAAGACAAAGGCACACAAAAGAGAAGAGCAGGAGGCTAAAAGAAATGCAGGTCTTTTGTATCATCCTTGAGCAGCTCTACCAGCCCAATCTGGACTGTGTGTCTAAGGAGTTCATGTTTTATGGAAAAAAAAATCTGTATTTCTAAATAGAGCAGCTGATAAACTTCACAGAAAATTGCATAGTATTTTAGTGGAAATGTTCAAAACTCATATGACTAAAGCAACAGATATAATCAACTCATAAAGGTTATATAACAATAAATAAATAGAGAGTATAGTTCCTTGATGACATTTCATTTGTAATCCTGTGCATTTCCAACATAGTTTTGGTAAGCAGACTTCTTATTTCCAGTTCCCCAGTAAAAGTATCATTGATATTTAGTGGGGTTAGAAGCATGACTACTACAGAATAATGAGGCAGTATATCTTATTCAAAAGAAACAGACTGATTAGGGAAGAAAGAGCTTATTGTAAGCAAAATATTACACATATATAAAACTAATGAAACAGAAGATAAAATCAGGAAAGAAAATATTTAAGAAAAGATAAAGGGAAAAAGTATTAGTTTTATTGTTAAATAAATATATTACATATTATCTACAAAGGAAAAGGAATCAGTTGAAGTATTATTCATAAACAGATTGCCTAACTATAGCAAAGATAAGATCTATTAGCAACCTGAGAGGGGGTTGATAATGTCACCTGAATCATATAACTGAAACTTTATAACTAATATATGTGGGATAATAAAATAAAAGTGTGATATGGGTTCTGGAAATACATATGGGTGAGGGATTATTTCTCTCTGACAAGTCAGAGAAGACTTGAGGGAATAGGGTTTTAAAGTTTGTGTAGGAGTTTGGTAACTAGAGAAAGGGGGTGGGTAGGAATGAAGTTCTAAACAGAGGGAGAGACAGGAACAAAAGGAAGTAGGTATCAGAGTTCTTTCAATTCATAGTGCCCTGGAAGGTACCTGGTATAGAAGAAACAACTTATAAACATTTCTGAATGAATGAATAAATAAATACATACATAGCATGTTCAGTAAGCAGTAGGGATTAAGTGCTGGGTATAATGTATCAGGTATATGATGATAGATAGCCTTTTGTGCCATGCTGAGAGCCTGAAGAAAAGGGCAACTTTTGCATTAGGGCAGAAGAATATGGCCCAATTAGATGAGAAGGGCTTATGCCTGGAGATGGAAGAACACAATTAAGAAAAGTTGATGAAAACTTTGGATAAGGGTAGGGAGAGATAAATAATTTCCATTGAAAACAACTTGATCTGAGTTGAGATGCTCCATTGTGCAACCAATTAAACATACCCAGAGCCTTTGAGAAAGGGGGAGCTTGATAACAGACTAGCGCTGGTCAATGGACACCATATTTACACAAAATATACTATGTGCCAGATACTGGAAGCATGAAGTTGAGTAAGACTGTCCCAGCCTTCAAGGAGTGTATAGTAATTATGATTCGGTGTGATACATACAAAAATAGGGGTAGGTTTACGACATAGAAGTAATGTATAAAAAGGAATAAATTCTATTTGTTTGTGTGTGGCAGGAGAAGATATCAAAAGAGACTCTATGGAGTAGATGACAATGGGAATTAAAAGCTACCCAGAAGTATTCTAGATGAAGGTAGAAAGTATATATTGAGAAAGAGAAAGGCAGGGTCAGCTTTGTACACTCATAAAGCAATGTTAGAGAAACTGCTACTCATTTAACATGTAAAAAGTGTGTGGTGGACAATGAGATCAGTATGAAAGGGCCATTGCAGTAGACAGCTGTCTTTGAAGCCAATGAGCCTTTCCTTAAAGTTTCTGACATGGAAAGGGAAGCCAACTGGGCATGGTGGATCTGTACTGAGGACTTTAGAAAGCAGATATTATTTTTTTATTTTTATTTTTATATTTATTTATGTATTTATTTATTTTGAGAAAGAGTGTGTGCAAGTGAGTGGGGGAGGGGCAGAGGGAGGGAGAGAATCTCAAGCAGACTCTACACTGAGAGGGGCTTGTTATCACCACCCTGAGATTATGACCTGAGCTGAAATCAAGAGTCAGAAGCTTAACTGACTAAGCTACCCCAGGTACCCCCACATATTATTTTTTTTAAACCAAAGATAAGAAGAGACAGAATTGGTGAAGATTTTACTGACTAACAGTACTGATGAGAACTAACTGAAAGTAAAAATAAAAATCCTGACAATACTGTTGGAAATGATCCTGGAAAAAATAAACAGAGAGAAACATCTCAAAAAGCCCACTCTGGGGCCTTTTTAATGAGCTCAGATTTAAGGATATATGTATATATAAACAAGCAAACAAACAAAGAAAGACAAAACAGAGGACAAAGATTCAAAGAGTGCTAAATCTGGCAGGAACATGAAGTATCATTAATTCAGCTTTTTCATCATGTAGGTTGGAAAACAGAGTCTCAGAGGGGGAAAATAACACAGTACATTAACAGGAGAATTCAGGTTCAGTACTTTTTTATTACAGGGACCCACTGTTGCAGAAGAGTAGTTCAGGGTTCCTGCATATACTACTCCATAGACCAGTTGCATTAGAATCTTCTAGAGAGTCTAAAATATTTTGATTTTCCAAAATCCCATCCCCTCCAAAGTTTTGCCCAATGGTCTGGGATGGACCCTAAATTCTCCATTTTTTAAAAGGTTTTCAAGGAATTGCTTGCATTTGGAAATCATGGGACTAAATGAAGTCTAAGACTGTGTAGGAGACTAGGGATTGTTACTGATTAAGGCAAATACATTTTCCTGTAATAAAGAGAAAACCTGGCAATGATGCCCTAGTTTTTGAGAAACTAAATCTTTAATCACATTGGAATCACCAGTTAGTGTGTTTTAAATGTCTGTCACATGCTTGGTTCTATGGGAAGAAAGGCAGAATATGAAGAGAATGACTTTATTCCTTGTGGGGTTTTTTTTTTTGTTTGTTTGTTTTTACAAAGATATTCTATTGAAGAATTTACTAGAGTTTTTCTGCGAGACAACAGATTTTCCTCCTGTCAGCACATCAGAATGCTCAGTGCATTCCTTGGTTTATCACTTGAGAACTTGCAGTAGCACTCACAGTAGAAGATATCAAGGTGGCAGTTTTTACAGCAGTGCAAGTGTTAGCATCAGAAGTGTAAGAATTGATTCACTGTGCAAAGGAATCTTCTGCCTATGTTGTGTTATGATAATGCTTACCTACTAGGTACCACCTGTTCTACATCTATACTGATAAAACTATAAAAATTGGAGTGATCATGACACCTGGATGGCTAAGTCTATTAGGCGTCTACCTCCAGCTTAGGTCATGATCCCAGAGTCCTGGGATGGAGTCCCACACTGGGCTCGCTTGAAGCCTGCTTCTTCCTCTGCCTGCCACTTGCACTGCTTGTGCTCCCTCTCTATTTCTCTCTCTCTGACAAATAAACAAATAAAGTCTTTTTTTTAAAAATCGGCACAATCAAACAACAAAGGCTTTAAAAAAAAAATAGCCACAAAATGTCTTTAGGTAAGCCAGATGAGACTGAACTGTTATCTGAATGTAAACAGGGACTTTCTCATTTTAGGACTAAACTGTCAAGCTCAGAATGCTTGGGCTAAACAGCCAACAAACCATGGTCTTTAAAAAAAAGCTTCTACTCCTCTACTGAACTTCTTTTTTTAAAATTAATTAATTAATTTGTGATTTACATTTTTTTCATAGCTATTTTTAAAATTTATTTTCAACGTAACAGTATTCATTATTTTTGCACCACACCCAGTGCTCCATGCAATCCGTGCCCTCTATCATACCCACCACCTAGTACCCCAACCTCCCACCCCTCCGCCCCTTCAAATCCCTCAGATTGTTTTTCAGAGTCCATAGTCTTTCATGGTTCACCTCCCCTTCCCATTTCCCCCAACTCCCTTCTCCTCTCTAACTCCCCATGTCCTTCATGCTATTTGTTATGCTCCACAAATAAGTGAAACCATATGATAATTGACTCTCTCTGCTTGACTTATTTCATTCAGCATAATCTCTTCCAGTCCTGTCCATGTTGCTACAAAAGTTGGGTATTCGTCCTTTCTGATGGAGGCATCATACTCCATAGTGTATATGGACCACATCTTCCTTATCCACTAAGGAAGGGAAATTTACAGAATTTACAGAAAGGGAAATTTAGAGAATAGATTCCATTTACTATAGCACCAAGAACCATAAGATACCTGGGAATAAATAAGGAATATGGACCACATCTTCCTTATCCACTAAGGAAGGGAAATTTACAGTATTTACAGAAAGGGAAATTTAGAGAATCGATTCCATTTACTATAGCACCAAGAACCATAAGATACCTGGGAATAAACCTAACCAAAGAGGTAAAGGATCTGTACTCGAGGAACTACAGAACACTCATGAAAGAAATTGAAGAAGACACAAAAAGATGGAAGACCATTCCATGCTCTTGGATTGGAAGAATAAACATTGTTAAAATGTCTATACTGCCTAGAGCCATCTATACTTTTAATGCCATTCTGATCAAAATTCCACCGGTACTCTTCAAAGAGCTAGAGCAAATAATCCAAAAATTTGTATGGAATCAGAAGAGACCCCGAATCGCTAAGGAAATGTTGAAAAACAAAAATAAAACTGGGGGCATCATGCTACCTGATTTCAAGCTTTGCTACAAAGCTGTGATCACCAAGACAGCATGGTACTGGCATAAAAAACAGACACATATACCAGTGGAACAGAGTAGAGAGCCCAGATATGGACCTTAACTCTATGGGCAAATAATCTTCGACAAAACAGGAAAAAATATACAGTGGAAAAAAGACAGTCTCTTCAATAAATGGTGCTGGGAAAACTGGGCAGCTATATGTAGAAGAATGAAACTCGACCATTCTCTTACACCGTACACAAAGATAAACTCCAAATGGATAAAAGACCTCAAGGTGAGACAGGAATCCATCAGAATCCTAGAGGAGAACATAGGCAGTAATCTCTTTGATATCAGCCACAGCAACTTCTTTCAAGATATGCCTCTACTGAACTTCTAATAGGGTCTTTTCATTCCTAAGACACTGCCCTCTTGTGCATGCTTAAAAACATTCCAGGCAACTTTTGCTCTGAAAAGAGTACTCCAGGTCATTTATTAATGTCCCTGAGATTTAAAATTAAGGAGGAGGAAATGTTAACAGTAATATCCAGTGCTTCTTTCAATTCTTCACATAAAATAGCAGCAAGTAAGGTGGGGAAACTTGTTTGTTTGCTTTGGATTCTTTCCCAAATAGGCTAGAGTGCAAGATTGAGCACAGTGGATTCTCAAAGTTCACAGAGGCTGAGGATTGGCCTGATTATTTTGAGACAACCAAGTTGCAAGGTTTCAGGCGTTATACTTCTATAATTTGTCAGGCCATGAAAGTGAACCAAGCATGCTGGGAGAAGGCGGATGCAGTCAGTAAGACTGCTGACTTCTCACCAACACAAACTAACCCCTTCACTCCCATGGATTCTTCTATCATGAATGTAGTTTTGCTGTTCTCTACCTGTTATCATTGATGGAGGACAGCCTGTGATGTTAAAAAAAAAAAAAAAAAAGAAGTTTCTTCTTTAAGAAATGATATTAGTCAAGAGGTAAACTTTATTGAAAGCTGGAAGATGTTAACTTATGCTATACTCAGCAGATGACAATGGTAGCCTGATTCAGAATAAGAACAGGATTTGGAAGGAAGCCTACAGAGATCTCTCCATGTTTTCTAACTGGGAATTTCTTGAATTTTAGGGTTCATGAAGATCTCAGGATGCATACCTCGAGAATGTCAAGGGTCTACTATAATTAGTTCTCATGAGTGGTTTCTTCCTTATCTAATCAGAGATATAATTTTTATCTTAAAAATCTACTACACTATAGCAATTTATTAATATTTATTAAGTGCCTTTGGGAAAAGTAACTTAGTGCCCAACCATAATTTAACTTAAAATGCGTTAGATTCTTATAATGAGCTTATATGATTTTCTTATTAAGGTAGGGTGACTTAAATATTTTTGAAAGAACAATTCATTATACTTCTGTTTGATCATTTCAAAATGCTGTACTTCCAAATTCAGCATTATTTAAATAATCATAATGAGCACAACTTGAGATCTCCATGAAAAAATGGCCATTTAATATAACTATCCCAAGCAATTCTAGTTTGAATATTCATCTTCCAATGAGTTTTCTGGAAAATCTGACAAAAGGATTTAAGGAATGATGGCAACCATTCAGATGGTGATTTTTTTTTTTAATATTTTATTTATTTATTTAACAGAGAGATCACAAATAGGCAGAGAGGCAGGCAGAGAGAGAGGGGTAAGCAGGCTCCACGCCGAGGAGAGAGCCTGATGTGGGGCTCGATCCAAGGACCCTGAGATCATGACCTGAGCCGAAGGCAGAGGCTTTAACCCACTGAGCCACCCAGGCGCCCCCAGATGGTGAATTTTAAAGAGCCACCTGTAAGTGTTATCAGTAACAGGAGAATGCTAGCACTCAACAAAATACCCCAGGGTTCTAAGGAGCCCAGATATTCAAGAGCAGAGCTCCTTTCATACTAAAACTACAACTTAAAAAAGCAAGATGGAAACTTTTCTTGGGGCAAGATAGGAACTAAATATCAGATACTGGATTGTAAGAAGCAGCACAGTTTTCCTATTTTGTTGGTTAAGATGATATGCTGGAATATCTTTTAGGATCAAGATAGAATTAAGTAATTACAGGCATTTAAAATTCCTCTTTTCTCAATCTGTGACTGAAGGGATAGAGATTAAGCAAACTGGACAAGATTACATGATGAGAGAAAAGAACAGGATGAGAAAGGAAGAAAGAGTATAGTAGAAAAGGTGAAGGTAGCAGAGAAATTTTAAGAAAACCAATTGGAAATGTAGAATGCAGGATGATAGAAACATGAATAGAATCCATTGAGGAAACACAAGGAATCTTAAATGTAAGTGAATTTCAAAATAATTTCACTTTTTGTCTTTAATCATGTATTCACACTGTTCACTTTGTCATTCAATTTAGTTTGTACACGACCTCCAAACATCTTAAGATAAAATTCACAGCCTAAGTCTTAAATCCTATGGAGAGCTCCCTTAACAATATTAATGTTCTACTTCTTCCTTCCTCTCACTTTAGTTAAGATGGAGAAGTCAAGGGAATATGTTCTTAGAATCCTAGTGGATTACACAATGAAACAAGTGCTTGGGTAGGTAAGAAAAGAGAAAATTTAACCTCCTGGAAAGCAGTTTTCTTCCAGATTTAATTTATGGGAACTCAGTATTAGATATGCAATACACATTTACTTATGCAATTAAAGACACACAGAAATCTGAGAAATAAAAGTACATTTACGAATTCTCAATTTTCTACTTAACATTAACATTATAGTACATCCCTCCCCCTTCATTATTGATCACCTTAGTACTGCAGATCCTAAGAGTTACTGGTGAATGACAAAGAAAGAAGGAGATTAAAAATCACCAATGTTGCAACTCAACATTGTATGTATGAAAATGGTCATCCCCATGAACATTGCTTGTTATGGTTAACAAGCTCCATCTTTTAAAACCTGCTCTGTTCCTTGACCTTCCTTGATATATTAAATGCTAATTTGTTTCTTCCTTTCCCCCTCCCCCCCTTTTCTTTTTACTTCTTGCTCTAAAAAATGTGGATATTACTGAGCTCCTCTTGGTAAATCATCTTTCCCAGAAACCTTCACTTTCATGTATTTATCTATCACTTCTGGATTATTTCACAAATATTTGTCTCTGGCTATAACCTCTCTGGCAAGTTGTAATTTTCTAAATGTTTGCTATTTCAACTTACTTTTCTTGCCATTAACTCAAACTCAACATGTCTAAGGCCCAATTCATCATCTGCCTATCGAAACAATTATTTAAAAGTTTATCCTTATTTCAGCTTCCTCTCAATTCCCCTCCCCCCAAACATTCTCCAAATGCTCCACTGTCGAATACATGATTAAAGACAAAGATCTCCACTGTAGATCTTCACAAAACATTGCTCTGATCATATCACTAGCGTATCAAAAGACTTTCAGGTCCCGGCTACCTAAACCATACAGGACATACTTGTTAGCTTGGCATTTAGGGCTCATAGCATTTATACAAGTATTTATTGAGCTCTATTATTCACCAGGCATCATTAGGCACCAGAGATGAGCAGGACATTCATAGTACCTGCTGTCATGGAGCTCAGAGTCTGGTAGGAAAGATAAATATTAAAATGTAAGTTTATGTGTGGCAAGTGTGAAATATGGATGCTTTGGGGGTCTCTAGAAGGGAGAGATACTTGAGTAGTACCTAAAACATTCACTGCTGCTTTCCTATAAATTAGGCATATGTAGTGAATAGTGAAAATTATGACCAAACAAAAGTGACCATATTATAGAATATGTGTAACTTTGGATTAAATATCAATTTTCTAGAGCTTATCATAGTGGGAATTACTTATTAACTCATTATAAGTGCAAGGATTTACACTAGTTACTTTATATAATATTCTTTTTAGTCTTCATAACAATCTTGCAAGATAGGTATCCTTATTCCGTTTCTAGAGATGAGGTAAAAGCCTCCAAGAGATGGACTTCAAGGACTCTACCCAAAGTCCTACTAACTGATTAAAAGCAAGGTGAGCTTCAGACTCAAAACACATGTTCTTTCTCCTATATGCCACGATTAGATCATACAGAAGTTTTCCACATAATGATACTTAGCAGTGATAGACTGGACATCCTAGAGCCTCTTCCACAGGGTGTCAGCCTTGAGCAGCTGGCTACAGGTGGCAACATCACAATATTTTGGGAAACGTTTTGTTCTATAACATTCTTGTAAAACTACCTATTTCATGCTGCCTTTTACGAAATGTTCTCTACTGTAATGGGAAAATCAGAACTATACAAAGCATAATCAGTCCTTGTGAATAGTTTTTAAGTTAAACTTTTAAAAATTTATAATTTATGATATCAAAACAATGTATTAGAGATACCGCTTAACTTTTTGATACACAGGAAATATGAATAACAAAAAAGGTAAAAAACTACTATTAAATTTTCTGCATCACAGTACATTGCCCTACTTAAACCATACTGCCAATTTCTTTATTATGTTACTTTCAGTTTTTGAAACAAAACATGTTTTAGCTTCTAATTCTTACATACTAGAAATCAGAAATTACATTGAAGAGGAAATATTCAATAGTATTCTTTACCAATGTATGCATGAACTTTTATAATTTCTTAAACATATTTATCAATGTCTAATTTTAGACCTACAATTAGTATTTTCTCCTAGGATATATATTTCATTATTCATATTTTATATCTTATTCTTTGATTTTTTTCCTAGAACATGAAATTTTAGAAGTGCTGATCAATTTACTGCAGAATTTGTTTTGTCAGCAGATGTTAATTTTAGCATTTTGAACTGAAGAAGTAGAGAAAGATAGAAATTTGCTAAATTGTATCATATCACAACATATTTTAATGTAGATTATCAAAGTAAATACATAGGTAAAATAATTCTTCGTGTAGTTTATATTTCTCCTAAAATTAATTTATAAAACTAGTTCAAGGCATTAAACAGAACAAAGTTTCCCCAGATAATGATAAATGGTACTTGCACAGTGGTTTCCATGAATAGGGGATTTAATACTTTGATTCCAAAACATTATTTTTGGCTATGGTAGGTTAATTAAAACGTGTTTTGTAACTGAAAACAAACAAACAATCATACTCCTTAACTCTTAAGTTAAAACCCAGCAAGAAACAGCTATTCCTGAAAAATTAAGATGCCTATAACTTACTTGAAAAAAAAAATAAATCTCTAAGCACAGATTTTAATATTTTGCTGATCAGTTCCCCTAAGGCCTTTATTTTAAAAAATGTTGAGTGGCTTCCTTAAACTTATGTAACTAGTTTGTGGCAGAGTCAGAATAAGACCCCTAAGTTTAATTTACTTTTGCTTTTTATTCTTTCAATCTTCAACTATTTAACACATTTATTTTTAAAAAGTTTAATTACCTATTAGAAAAGAGAACCTTAGATTTTTAACCTACAATGAAGGAAGTGATTACAGTACTATATACTAATAGTCATCTAAGATAGCAAAGCAATGTCATTTACCTTAAATTTACGTCTCTGCTCTGCACAGCTGTTGAAGAACCACAAGTCTGTCTCATGGCTGTAAATGTAACAAGAACAATAATGCGACCAATTTTCATACCTAAACTAAATTAAGTAGATTTGTCATAGGCTAGAAAACTGATAATGTATTTTACAAAAAAATTTTAAAATTTACAGACTATGGAAGTGTGCATGTGTGCATATGCATATGCAAACTTGTGTCTCTGTGTACATGTGTGTTATTAAATAGAGTAGAAGCAATTTAATCTGGAAATTAGTTTCATGAAATTGAAAGCATTACTTATTCTCTTTGGCTAACTTTTCTTTTTACGGACCACTATGGGGATACCAAGCTTAGGAAGTGTTAGGAATAGATATTAATAAGTATCAGAAATCAAGATAAGAGCTTGATTTCAAGATAAGTTATAGTATGTACAAAGTAAACATGTAAAGAAGAAACATCTGGTGATGTTTAGGTTGATATCACCTCCCATTTGCATCACAATCTTTATATATTCTTCATCAATATGTCATTAATCAATGTACCTACTGATTGAACCTATTCAACTGGTGTTTTATGTAATGAACAGAAAATGTAAACATGTTTCAAATACATATATTCAGATACCTGTACATGAAAGTGAAATTACTATACAATTGATACTCAAGCTTGTCAGATGTGATTTTTTCTTTCCATTTTTGTATCAGATAGGCTAATACCTATGCCATCTGTAGCACAAAACCCTGAAAAAATGTAAATGAGAAAGTAATAAATAAATACTAGTCCGCTAGAAATAGACTCTTTACCATGTCACACTTCAAATCTGGCTACCTCTTCTCAACATTTAAAAGAAATCAGTTGAGTGTAACAAGACTTAATATTGTTCTTGTGACTTGAGCCATCAAAACAGATTTTTAAAAAATTGTATTTTTTCAAACTTTATGAAATAGTTCTCCATCAAAACTATATTTTAAGACAAAAAGCACATACTCTCCTTCGGTCCTTCAAAAACGTGGTATGCCTGAAAAAGCACAAATCACCATGATCTATTATCAGCACCAAATACCTAGCCTTTGCAACTGCAGATTTTGAAACATGTTCAATTATCTTTATGAATTTTAAGAAATAATCTACACCAACTCTATTTTCAAAGATTGGTTAAACTCTTAGTGAAGCAGAAAAAGAACCAGACTGTGAGAAAATCATAAAAGTTTTAAAGTGTTAATTTCATACTAAATGGTTAAAATTTTTAACAAAAATATTCAACCCGTTTTTTTAACATAAGTGGTAATAGTGCATGCAACTCACATTAAATAGCATTTGCGGATGCAAGGATAAGCATTTCCTAATATCCTCATTTAACAGCATATGTAAACTAGTATAAAATGCTATTAGGTTTTAAACACAGTCCCAGTAATGTTTATAGTTGCTAAACTTAACAAATATCAAATACTATGAAATACTAAAACTTTAGGCTCACATTATATTAATAGCAGTGTAAACTTTAGTAAACAGCTAAGTCTCATTCACTATTTCTAACTTCTCATTCATAAAAACCTAGGACATTTTGGCATTAGACCTGATTAAAATACAAGATAATGAAAACATGCTATAGTTTTAGAATTTATACAATGGTGATATGTTAATATTAATATGCATCATAAAATACTAAATATAAGTGACACAAGAAAAGTCTTTGTAGTAATGTTTAGCACCTGAAATTGTTAAAAGGTATTTAAATTCCTTTCAATCACCCTTTCACAATACGAATAACATCTGGTACATGAGCAACAATTTCTGATTTTAAAGTCATTAATATTCCTACATTATATGTATTTTATGTATTATCTAAGAAAAGTATGTATATTTTAGTTAAAGAAAGTATCAAATCTTGCCCTCCAATACAATAACAACCCCCCCCCCCAAAAAAGACAAAAAAAGAAAGAAAAACTAAAGCCCAACCATTCTTTCCAGAGATGCCCTGGTAACCAGCAATAAAGAAACTTCTACTGGACTTAGCTTTGGGGAGGAAGGAAGAACTACTTTGTCTACTTTGTCAGAGACATGTTAAAACAGAAGTAGGACAATATGAATGTAGACTTTTTCCAAAAGTCGAAACAATAAACTCCTACCTTTGGCTTATGCAGCCAGCATCTAAGCCCCCTTTGCTATCCCAACAACAGTGCAAAATCTCCCTCTGAAGCCACAGTGAGGGAAACATTTCATGTGCTATCTTCTGTGACTTCTATGTAAATTTTTCTCTGTCATGCAAATGTATGGAGAGGCTGTCCTGGAATTAGACAATTCCAATGGAAAGACTCCAATCACTGGCATTACTTGGGGAGAGATGATGGTGAGGAAAGTGTGTCACCATAAAATTACTGATTAGTTTAAACAAAAGAGTGTGACATTTATTAAAAAAAAAAAAAAAAAAAAAAGAATCTGAAACTCAGGCTGTTTCAATACAACTTTTGCAACCATGGCAGATGTTTGAACTTTAGACTACTGGAACACATCCCCTTTCCACAAATCCTCCTTCTTCCCTCCCACCTCCCACAAATGGGTTTGTACCCAAGAATACATAGTCTCATCTCAAATTTGTCTTGGGACCAAAAATTTAATCCAGTTTTCACATAATAAGTAGTTTCTGGATTGTGTAGATCAGTAGCCTGTAATTCTGTCATACATACTAAGCTTTAGGAGGCCATCTTATATAAGACTTAGTTACTAACCTCTAGGAGTACACCTGAAAATGAAAATAGACAGCTAGGCCATTAAAAAAAAAAAAATCCAAGATTATTTTGGTAAAATAAAGAAACAAGAAAGACCTTACTTTTTTTCAAACTAAGCTTGCCTTATTAGAAATGTACATAGCACATGATGCAGGAAAAAACATTGCTTATCTTTCAACAGAGCTTATAAACATTTTGAAAGATGTTCTCTGTAACCTCAGATTCTACCTTCCAAACATTTAATAATTACACACTAAAAATGTTTCTTCCCCCCAAACAACGTCCTAAGTACTCTGGGTAAGATTATATAAAACAATGGTTATATTACGTAACAAAAAGTTACTTTAAAGGACATACATACTATCAGTTTCACAGGACAAACATAGTGAATAAGGACAACAAACTCCAGAATGTGTTTTTATAACTGTAGCAACAGCAATAACTCCTTGGCAAACTCAAATAGTTTTTTTGGCAACTCTGGAGGTTTTCTGCATTTGTCACTTGGATACAACTGCGGAGGGTTGTCTAAGATTGCTTTGTCTCCTTCCATGCCATCTTACTATGGCTTTGCTTTTAAAGAAATTTCACATTTTACTTTAACTTGTTTGTGAATAAAATTCTGTTAAAATCCCACAAGTGAGTCTTATACAAAACTTCTCAAGCCTACGTTTACCAAACGTGCTTTTTTATATAATTTTTATAATAAGTGGCCTTGTAGACTTCTGAAATCTATGGGAATAGAAATTTTGTTTTCCTTTCAAGAAGATAAAATGAGCTCTCTCTTTGAATTAAAATTACTGACATACAAATGTAAAAATTTTCTGAATATAGACAACTGGGTCTGCACATTTGTTATCATTATGAGCATCTTTTAAAATAAGATCCCAAGGACAAGAATGCTTTACTAACCTGCAGTGGTCTCTGTTTATCACTGCTCTTAGGAGATTTCAATCCACTTGTTTGCTGCTGTAAGAGAAGTTGTCTTGCTGCTTGGAGAGCCTAGAAGTAAAAAGGGAGCAATATCTAAATACTTTGTTGACAGGTAAATTGATTATCAATAACTGATTATTGCTTAGTTAATAGTAAAATGCTTCAATGTATGAGAACCCCTTTCCCATCCTCCTTTCTAGAAAGAATTATCAAGGATCTTCTAATGTGAAATAAAAATTCCACATATCACACATATACAACTTTACTTAAAGTCATGGTGATACATGTAATCCTGCAGGAAATAAAGTTAATTTGTTTAAAGTGCTTAAAGAGGAAAAAATCATAAACTGCATCAATAACCTCATTTCCACAAGGAACTTGTCTTTGAGTGTTCAACTAAAATGCCCACTCCCTTTTAAATTATCATTCAATTTGCATTTTCATATTACAATTTTGAAGCAAAAGCAGTAGACTTCAAGTGTTACCGGAAGCTGTAATTAAATTTGACAAATCAACATCAGATTATCTTGAAAGTGAATTAATAAGGATTTTCACTAAAGATTAAAAACACTTTTTTTTTGTACTTACAATTCAAGGGGAAACCTCTCCTTTGACAAAATAAAGTGCAGTTTTAATGCCAAATAAAATTGAGTGGTTTTCATTTGCATTCTTAGCAAAATCAGAGAACAAAGAAATTACCACTCAACCAATCAGGTTTGTTTCTATGTGTGACAGAATACCAATCAAAATAGAAGATGTTTTCATTTATTTTTATGTTTTCTTTTTCCCCATTCAGGAAAATAAAACTTAACATAAGAAATTAATGTAAGCGTTTCTTTTACAGGAGGAGGGACAGCTTGATGAGTGTATTATATAAACTTATATAAAATGAATGCCATAAAAAACACATATTGAGATGTTTTAAAAGCAGTCGTGTAAACTAAAGGGAAAAAAAACTTTTTAACAGCTTCTACTTTGCAAACTCGTTTTTTTCTCTCAATAACTGAGTTCAATGAACACTAAAGATGAAATTTTTCAGCATATATGACTAAAATAAATCATTGCCCTCTTCTGTTTTTCAGTGTTTTAGAATACGAGGTAAATCCTTCACGATGGGAGAAATATCTTAGATCAATATTCTACTATAATAATTGAGATTCCAAGCTGATAAAAAGTACAATTTTGATTGGAATCAATGATCTGGTTTTTAAGAGAGTTTCTAGTATCCATGACAACAGTTGCTTTGACAAGATGTGCATATGGCATTACACTGCCAGCTGGTGTGAACAATGTTTGAACTACTGCATTGAGATGCTGCGCAAACAGAAAAAGTTGCCACGTCTTAACCCTCAGGGAAGGCAGTCATCCCCTGATCAATTATGAAAAGACAGAGAGAGGGCTGCTACAGTCTGGCTCCAAGCAAGTTTTCTGAGAAGGCAGGCAGACATAGAAACCAGAGTAAACACACTGAAGGCACTAGCACCGTCCCCTAACAACACTGATTTGTCTTCCCGGAGCAGGATCTGGCATAGTTTGTAAAGCACACTTCTTACACTGGGAGACACACTCACTCACAGCAATCTTTTGTGTTTTTTTTTTTTTTCAATTTTTCAAGTAATTAACAACCCAAGAGTTTCTAAGGATGACACATTCCAGTGAACACAGGCAATTTTATTAGAAAGTTCACTTTGAAAAAAAAAAAAAAAAGGAAGACCAAATAAAAAATTCCACAAATACTTTAGTGTCGCAAAACTTAGTTTAAAATATTTCAGTTACTATTCTAAATAATACTGCTCTCCTTTTTTACTTGCAACCTATGAAATAACTCCAAATGACATTTTTCAAGTGGAAATTACTATAGGGTGACAGGCTGTGTTGTGTCTATGTGAAACTCTCAAAAAAAAATCAGTCATCTATTTTCACCTTCGATGCCAAAATTCACTCAAATTTTGCCTAATTTTTTTCACAAGATTGTTTTTTTCCCCTTTGAGTTCATTAGTTTATTTTGTGTACATGGAGCCTTAGTTAGTTTATATTTAATTCTGTAACCATTTATTATTCTTAAAGGACTCTAATGAGCAGATTCAGATTCAGTTCTGAATCTTGAAATCATGAATGGCTGGAACTGAAAGCACTCTTAGAAATCATCTCCTCTGATGCTCTCAGTTTAGCAAATGAGAATAATGAGATCTAGAGTATCAAGTGTTTTGTTCAAGGTCTCCTGCTTCCAGGCCAGAGTGCCATACTGTTTCTGTCCCATCAAAGAAACCATTAGATGACAATGAGTAAAACTCTAGTAAAGGAGACACATGGCACCATGATGAATTATTTTCACCTGCAAAGAGAATATCCATCTATCAAAACCTAAAGGAAAAGCTACAATATAATCTTTCTATGTTTGAATTTGTAAGTGTTTTTGACTGGAACAACTACCACTGAACGTACATTGTTTTTGTGGCTAAGTGTTCCTGCCGTCTT
The DNA here is from genome assembly GCF_011764305.1 of Mustela putorius furo. Classification (NCBI taxonomy): domain Eukaryota; kingdom Metazoa; phylum Chordata; class Mammalia; order Carnivora; family Mustelidae; genus Mustela; species Mustela putorius. The sequence continues at coordinate 71,750,412 of NW_025421998.1, read as the reverse complement.
TGACTTGGGTTTCGCCATGTACTCTACCAATACCTGATGGAACTCTACTAAACTCTTCTAACACTCTGATCATCTGATCAGTTATCACAAACAAACTGAAAATTCTAGAGCTAGACACAAGCCTTACCAATTGTTTAGCCTAGGCTTCAAATCCCATAGACAAGTAACTGAAGAAGCAATATGATAATAATTTGATTAAAGTCCAAAGCAGTAGCACAGTTTGGTCAAAATTTCAGGCTCTTGTCCCCCAAGCCTAGGGACCTATTCATTTTATCACCCTGCATGATGTTCATTTGGCTCAACCTAAACAAGTAATCCAATGGAATATGTAACACCCAGTGGCTATAGATAAACACTGGAAAATTAGATCTATTAGATCTGCAGCTCACAAAAATTTCACTGGACAAAAGCATGCATGTACAGTGTTTCTAAAGGAGTAGTAATTATAATGGAGTATGACCAATGGCCAGTTAAAGTTTTAAAGTACCCTGGTTTCCATATACATTTAGAGAAATCTTTAAAAATAGTCCAGGATCACCTTCAATACAAATTCTTATGAAAAAGGACCACTTGCCTATCTCAGCATTCTTTAAGTAGCAGTGGAGACTGCAGTAGTAAACATAGAGGTGGGAAGACAAAAAAACAACTCCATGAGATCAGGATGATTTAAAACTCTCAGGCAGGAATCTTTGGCAGTTTGTGTTCTCACTACAGGCATCACGTGGCATTTTTTATCCCCAGTATTCTGGATACCATTTTAGGACTGAATTTCAATAAACAATTGCTCAGAGATGTTTGGTTCATCTTTGTAATTTATTATTGTAGCGATGCAAAAGATGAAAGATTATGAGAAAGGTACTTTCATCAATAGAAGGTGTTAGGTGTCAAATTACATAAAATATTAATTTGAAAATCACTTGCCCACTTCAATTGGTAAATAGACAAGATAAATTCCAGGGCCAGGCATTAAGTTCTATGAGCTGTTTATATGGTCACACTCTGCAAAAACAAAACAAAACAGGAAAAAAAAAAACTTGGAACAAAAGGCAAGAGATGTTTACAAAATCTCCTTTAATACTGACTGAGTGTGATTCTGGTGAACAACAAGAAAGAGGTTTCTAAGGCAGCCAAACCATATTTAGTTTCCAAAAACACATTTGTTTTGAATTAAGAGTGCACTTTACTTAATGAAGTGATCTAATTTTAGTAAAGTTAAAAAAAAATTAAGGTAGGACATTTTAAAAATTGGAATCAGATTAAAATATCTTGAAAAGATGAATAAAAATCTTTCTAATAGATTAAAGATACACTTTTTATTAGGCTGCAGAGGTGTATGGGAATGTGCAAGTTTTGGGAACTCAGTGCATCTTGCTTTAAAAAATGTGTTACATTTTATGTTAACTAACTCGAATTTAAATAAAAACTTGAAAAATATTTATGCAAAACACCATTTCTAATAGTTACTGTCTAATTTCAAATAAATTAAAATTCTGCAAGAAAAACAAAAGTTCTTATCACCCTTCCACAACATAGTAACTTTATGCTACCTATGGTTCTCATACACAGAGAATAACTCTAGTGAGGAGGTCATTATGAGAATTAATAGTAAAAAAGCTTTGTAATCTGTCATATCAATACTGTTTTCTTCTTGAAGAACACTGAAAACTTTCACCACGACGGTAATTGTTTGAGAATAGTTTAGAAACACCCAGTGAAAACAAAAATGTTCAGTATTCTAATGTTTATAAATAACTTTTTTTCAAAGTAAATATATGTATATTTTGGGAGAAAACAGACATCACTCATATCTCTCCCCATAAAAATAGGAATGCTTAACCTATCAGCCTGTTGCATTTGAGACATTAAAATGAAAAATGACATCTACACCCATTAATATCTTCAATGTATAAACAGCACAGCATGACACATTCTTGAGAGCTGAAGGCTACAAAATCTCTCTGAAACATAAATAACAAAGCACTCAGAAGCATATTTGATGTTGATATTCATCTCTGAGAAAAACACTGCTGCCTAGGCTTCTTATGAAAATAGATGCAGCCCAAATGGATCTCCTGTAATTGGTTTCAGATAGCGAGGTCAGAAGAAATATGATACAAGAAACGATTATGTGGAACAGGCAAAACAAGAATGTTTACACAGGCACTCCCTAGTTATACTGACAAGGGGTGTATACTTTGAGATAACCAGAACCAAAAAAAAAAAAAAAAAAATTGCCAGCAGGACATTCAGAATTTTGCTCCTCATACTCACATGTTTTAACCTTTAATTTATAATGTCTTTAACATGTTACTTTGAATACTGAACATAAAAATAAGTTTTCAAACAGAATTTCATTGTCTAATTATTTTCCCAAGTATGGTTGATAAAAAGTGTATTCGGATCCTTCCACAAAGGATATGAATTCCTATTCTGTTTGGCTTTTCTCCGCATTATGTTCCCACTAAAGAGAATATACTGATAAATGTAATCTGAAGTCTCATAATGCTATTTAATAGAAGAAAATTAATCATCTAATTGTCATATCCTATTTTCAAACAGCAATCTATCAGAGTGAAATTATGCATCTGTAGCTACTGACCTTTCATTTTATCACGGCTGATCCATAATTAGACTAAGTTTGTTGGGAAAAAAACCTAATTGCTAAAAAATATTTTTTTTACAATAATTGTTTTCTTTTTTCTTTTTTTTTTTTTTTTGTTTCACAGTATATCTTACATAAAGTTAAAGAATAAATGTGTGGATATATTGTGTTCACAGCGTGGACTACTAGGAGAAGCTAAGATCTTTTACTTCATGATACTATGATAAGAGTGAGTAATTCATTAAAAGTATCCTATTTACCAACCAAATGTCAGGCTGTTTGGCTCAGCATTCATGATGTAAGTTCAAAGGAAGGCAACAGAGGTACTGAATAAGTGATGGAATGGATTCTTAAGTCATCCTCAGAAGTTCTAACAAAATTCTCAAGTTTCAGATACAAACCCAATATTCCGTATCTTTCAGGATGGCTCCAGACTCCCAGATAAGCTCAGAGACACTTCCACAAAATAAGCCTGTGAATTAATGGTAACTAATGGCTAAGACAGGTTTTGTTTTTTAGGTCTAGAATCATATATTCAGTTTAATGGGATGAACACATTCTCTTCCTTAGAGCTGGCATTCCATAGGCTACAGTAAATAATACTAAGCAGCCTGGTATTCATATTTCTATTTTCTTTCTTATTCTGCTGCTAATAATAATGAATTGCTACTAGAACCCATAAAGAATATTAAAATAATCTATAGCAATATATATGCAATTCCTGTTCACAAATTAAGGAATTCTGTCTAACTTCAAAAGTCCCAAGTATGAAAGGTAAAGAGGAATTGGAACTAATTTTATTAAAATTGAGATTTTTACAGTATTTCTTTATTATGGTACATGTTCCAGGAACTACAATGGTTTATGGGCATTCTCTCAGTTATTTTTTTTCTGCTATAAAATATTTTATTATTTTTCCAAACATACTTTGGATTTAGTTTTTATTTCTCACATACTCACAGTTGCTTTTTTTCCTCATTATGAGGCCAATAACCATCTTTAGTTTGGATATGGACTGAAGGCCTATTACTGCTACATTGTTATACTGTCAACCAGCACACTAGATACTAACTGAAAATACATGCTACTAAGTTATAGTATAATATCTGAAAGTAAACAATTATTTGAATCCTGTATTCTGGATTTCCTCCTCAATTTAATAATAAAATTGCAAAAGAAGTAGAATTTAGGAAAGTATTTGCAAGAATAAAATATATCAAAAATTACTTGTCATTAAAATTTTTTTTACAAGTTCATTCTATGTACCAAGCAAAGAACTAAGCACTACACACTTGTGGAAGGAGGTAGGTGATGCGACATTGTTTTTACCTTCAAAGATTTTGTGTCTAATGAGAAACATTTGGTTTAAAGTCAAAAGGTCATAAAAATGTTTTTAAAACATTTCAGGGGTTCATAAGTTGAAGAAATTACTTTCAGTTGGGAAGCTCACATAAATTTTATGGGGATATAAACTGGGATGAACTTACAGACAAATAGTTCATCTTGTAAAGGTGAGAGAACATGGCCACACCAAGTAGAGGCAAAGAATATATGGGATCATACACACTGAAGAGTAATCTTGGGTAAAGCATGCGCTTAGTTTAGGAGCTAGTTACACATCATGGGAAAGTGGGTTGGAGCTAATTAATGGACATAACTCAACACTCAATGGAAAAAAAGTCTCCATATTATTTAGAAGGTAAAGGCAGATGTTGCTAAATCTACAAACGATGAGATAAGCCTGACAATATTGAGGTCCTGTTGTGAAGGACAGATGAGAAGTGACGGAGAGAATGAGGAAAAGATCAAAGTGTGAGGCAGAAAGACCAGCTGAAAGGGACATGCAACTGTCCAAATGTGAGATAACAAGAACTTCTTTAATTAAAATTGAGCATCACAAGAGGTCCTGTCAAAGTGGAATGGCAGGACTTAGTAACTGGGCATGGAGTAAGGGCTTCTGGGAAGGCGTAAATGATGACTTCAAAATTTTAAGTCAAGAGTAACTGGGAGAATAGCTATTCCACTGCTGGAAATGGGGAACTTAGATTAAAAAACACAGGCTTTAGAGAAAAGATGATGCTGTTTATCTGATGGCAAGATAACCGGAAGATTTCTTTAGTATATACCAATAACACAGAGCTCTAGGTTCAGAGTGACTGGGCTGCAAACAGATACCCCAAAGTAAGAGATTAGACAGCATTTAGGACAAAGGGAAGTATTAGATTGCTGGTGAAGAGTAAAAAGAGGGAGAGGATCTAGACTTGGAGAACATCTACATTTTGTTTAGAGGTGAGAAAGCATAAAGGAAAATAATGCACAGCAACAGAAGTGGAAAGACTTCTAGAAAACTTTGAACATGGAATAACCATGTGACTCAGAGATTCCACTCCTAGGTATATACCCAAGAGAAATGAAGACATATGTCCACATAAACGGTTGAACATGAATGTTCATAGCAGCTTTACTCTTAATAACCAACGGATGGAAATAGCCCACATGTCCATCAACTGATGAATGGATAAAGAAACTGTGGTCTATCCGTATTATCGACTATTACTCAGCCATAAAATGGAGTGAAGTACTGACAGATTCCATAACACGGATGAACCTTGAGAACATTATGCTAAGTGAAAGAAGTCAGTTACAAAGCACACATTGCACGAATCACTTATATGAAACGGTCAGAAAAGGCAACACCGTAGAGACAAAATTGATGAGCGGCTGCCAGAAGCTAGAGGGAGGAGATAAAGCACATTGACCGCTAATGAGTAAGGGGTTTCTTTTTAGGGGGGTGTGAAAATATTTAGGAATCAGATACTGTATGTAAATTATAGTATGTAAATTACACCTCATTAAAACTTATATATTTAAACAAAAGAATTATTATGTTAATTATATCTCAATAAAGCTGGGAAAAATAGAAAATAGTAAAAACAAAAACAAAAAAGCAAAAACAAAAACAAAACTCAAAAAAGAATTATGAAGGGAGAAGCTGAATGGTTCTCAAACCCCAAAACTCAGATGCTAAGGATTAATGAAAGATCTTGTTGATCTGATAATTTGCATGTGACCTATAGGACAGCAGTTTCCATAGGATACTGAAGTATAAATTAGGCTGCAGGGAATTAGACGGGAAAACACGCCCATGAGTGCAAACAATTCTTTTGATAAGTTCTGCAAAGACCAAAATAAAAGGGAACCCTATAGTTTGCGAGGTTGTGCGTGTTTGTGTGTTTTAAAGACAGTTTGCTAATAAGCTACGAGGGAGAAACAGAAGCTGTAAGAAGAGAACTGAGCACGTCACTGGAAGGGCTGTCAAGGGGCAAACCAAGGAGCAGGAGCAGGTGACAGCCCCGTGGGGAGAAGGAACACATCCTCCTCTGAGACAAGCTGAAGAGCAGAGAGGGCAGGTGACTTTGCCAGGCACAGGTAGGAAGAGAAAAGAGTTCACGCTGAATAGTCTCAATTAATTCAGACAATAAGAAAGGGCAGTTATGTACTGAGAAGGAGAGAGACTGGAATTGCTGAGGAAACAAAACTGAGAAAGCTCTGTTCTCTCCCATCGCTGTGAGAAAAATACAGCTGGTAGAGTAAAAACTGGCATTTAAAATGTTGTTAGAGAAAGAAATGTACTTCCACAGACACTGATGACATAACAGATATACGGAGGTCTTCTGAAATGTTGCCTCCATAACTAAATAAAGAACTACTTACTTTTCCACTGCTCTAATTTGGGATCATCACTACTCGGAGTCTTTTTATACTTTTAACGTGGCCACGGGGCCTGGCACCTCCAATTATATCAAGTAGAAGCTGAAGAGTCACTTACAATATGTGCTATGTTACTGCGCATTCTGAGGACTGGTTGTCTTTAGTTTTTAAAAGACAGCAAAATAAAATACATCTGTGATGCTGATACCACTGGGACCATGGACTATTGAAAAGTTTCTCTTTGCAACTGGGAGAGAAATATGATGTCATGGTATTGACTAGATTTCAGAAGACATTCTTTGGCCTTTTATTAGTTGATAAACTTGGACTACCTAATCACACTGGGCATTCATTTTCTTGTCTATTAGATGCAATTACTAATATTGACTTTTGCCCATAGGTGATTTGTGAAATCAGAGAAGATAATGCATTTGAAGGTATTTTAAAAATTAAAGTAATATTATTTCAAGTGAAGACTTTTGAAATTATGTAATTCCTCCGGTGGAGATTAGTTCTTCAATGTGTATTTACTGGTCGGTGGAGGCTGCCTACTGATTTTTCGTTTCATAAAGATTGCTCAGTAGGTACGTGCATTTTAACCAACAGGCCTGGCATATAGTAATTCCTGAAAGTTTACCTCAATATTTAGTTCTCCTATTCAGTAGAAAAATATCCCACTGGGTAGGAAAAATATCTTAACAGTTCCATGCTCTATCATATTTTGCAAAGTTGTATTTTAACCTCTGCTGAGGCTGAAAGGATTTTTATCTTTGCAGATAAGCTGGTGAGCTACACCCCTCCCCTCTCCCAGATCCACTTCACCACTGCTATGGGATCACCTGGCCTCAAGGATCTTTTAAAATGGCAGGAAAGATAAAAATATATTCAATATAACCACGCTGCAATGCAGAAATGTGCTGCATGCCGTTAAAGGGTACAATAAAATGGCTATGGGGGTTCAGCAAAGACAAAAAGGGAAAACCGAATTTAATGCTTGGTCAGTGCTCATTATCTGCCAGCTATCATTCTAAATCCTTGCACATACTATCTCATTTCATCCTCAAAACAACCTCCTTCCTTACAAAAGTGTGAACTGCAGCGCAGAGTAGTTAGGTTATATGTTCAAACTGGTTCACGTACTCTTGAAATGGTGTCAGAGATCTGAATGACCATCTGGCTACCTTTGAAGCGAACGGCCTTTCCACAAGGGGTAGTGAGGAAGAGTGTATCATTGAAGAGACTTTTGTTTGACAAAACAGATATAAGTAAAAAAAAAGTGTAAGGAGGACAAAATGAATTTGCGTCATTAACAACATTGCTCGTTAGGTCAACTAGAACAACAAAGAATTCCAAGATCCTATTCATGTTGGGTTTTTTTTTCCCCCTTATTCTTCATGAGGAGAACTAGACATTCAAGCTTACATACTAAAGGCAATTCACTATCCTTAAAAGACAGTGTCTTTGAAGTTATTAAACACTTGATTCATGATAGCGGTTACAAACAAAAAACTAGTATTAAAGTGAAAACATTTCAATAACCATCTTCTACTCAACCAGACACACAACAGTAACATCTGCTAACAGGCGTTAAATAATCTGTACTATGTTCTGTTGGATTTAGAAGTAGGATTGCCAGATAAAATAGGGGATGCCCAGTTAAATTTGAAGTTATTTGTATTTTTACTTGTTAAATTTCACAATTCTAGTCCCAAAAGTCTTTCAGAATATGTTGCCAAGACATGGGTTTTTTTTTTTTTAATATGGAGTGTTTTAAATTTAAAGCTTTTTTTTTTTTTTTTTTTTGGAGAGAGAGAGAGTTAGTATGTGTGGGAGTGTTGGGGCGGGGGCAGGCAGAGGTAGTGGGAGACAGAGAATGTTAAAAGCACTCTTAAGCAGTCTCCATGCTGGGTGTGGGACTCTATCTCACAACCGTGAGATCATAACCTGAGCTGAAATCAAGAGTTCGATGCTTGACTGAGTCACCTAGGCGCCCCTAAAGGTAAATTCTATTCATTTCAACAGTGGAAATCTTTTTTCAGTCCTAGTGAGTAAATGATGTCATCTTAGCCATATTTTATATGTGAGTCAGGGAGTGACTGACTAGGGGGTTTGGGCTGCTTTCCTGTGAGAAGGAATGTTCACATGGCCACAAATGCATAGTGAAAGGAGGGGGTAGGCCACTCCAAAGGAAAAGTAAGTGCATCAGTTTTTGGACAAGCCAGACCAAGAAAAGCAGAGGGGAAGTTGCTTTTAGAGTTCCTATTCTACCCTCCTGTAATTGAGACACAGATGAGAAAAATGCAAAACTCGGGCTCTCTATTCACCCTCCCTTCAGCAAGGATGAGGCTCCGTAGTCAGGAACCCTGAGGCAAAGATTATGACCCTGCTTGGCACAGAGGGAAGGAAATGCTAGAGCCGATCTGAAGGAAAGAGCCTTGAGGCAGAGAGGCTCTGCCTACTTAACCCAGAAGCTAACTAGGCCAGTCCCAGAGGAGGAGGAGATAGTGAGAACAAAACCATCTGAGAAGGGAGAGGCCTGGATTAGTTCAGGTACAGACACAGTGGACTGAGAACCACTAAAGGAAAGCCCTTAAAGCTAAAATTAGAGTGTTCTTAGAAACAAAATGGCAGAGTAGCCAAAGAGGCCTCAGAAATTCCAAATTCTAAACCCAGCGCTCTTCCGGGTTTCTAAATGACCTCATGCCCATCAGTGATGAGCTTTGAATACCTTCCTTCTTTCCAAACAGTTTATAATTTACTAGTTCAGGGCAATCTAAGAAAAAAACACAAAACTCAGAAGAAAATTGATAAACAATTGCCGATTTGGCACTGCATTACTCAAAACATACCAAATGAGTAGAAGTAATACATTTATAGTAAGATCACAGAACTTTGTTTTTAGGCTATCTTATTCAGAGTGTAAATTATGAAGCACACGTATGTCTGTGTAATATAGTTTGAAGCAAATTCCCAAAGATTAGATTTTAGAGATCTTGGACAAACTCCCCTGAGAGAGCAACCCAGGGCGTTTCCATTTTGTGGTCCAGCTATCAGAGTCCAGGTCAGGTTATCTCCAGCATATGAAGTGGCAGATTGTGGCAATTACGTATAAGGTACAACCAAGTGTACTTTTGAATAAAATAAAATGTAAACTAATGGTGGTAATAAGCATCACCTTAATACATCAAGAGCTATGCTTCTAAGTAATTTTTATGAAGTCTTCTGGGCTTTTGCCCTAAAAATCTTCTTAAGCTCTGAGTTTTTAAAATGTAACTCTATCAAAAAGGTTAAAATATTTTTCTGATTTAAAAATCATCCCCTGGGGCAGCTGGGTGGCTCAGTGGTTAAAGCCTCTGCTTTCGGCTCAGGTCATGATCTCAGGGTTCCTGGGATCGAGCCCCGCATCAGGCTCTCTTCTCAGCAGGGAGCCTGCTTCCCCCGCAACCCCCCCCCCCGCCTGCCTCTCTGCCTACTTGGGATCTATCTGTCAAATAAATAAAAATCTTTAAAAATCATTCCTTATATTTCTCTATAATATGACTCTTAGAAAATATGTAATAAATAAAGATTTATAAATGGGCCCTCAGAAAACAGTGTCCCTGGGGAGGAATCAACAGTTTAAGAAGTAGGAGGGCCCAGAAAGGATTTTTTGTTTTTGGGAAATGTCTTGATAAGAAACGAAGTTCCTAGAGGCGACTATCCCTGTACTATTTCATTTTTCACTCTTTATTTAGCTTATTTCCTTTACCACCATGAGACCTAAGACTAGAAAGAAACTAAAAAAAAAGTTTCTCCCTTCCTTGTCAGTTCTAGCAACTGGTGGTCCATGGCCCACTTATTTATTTCCTTCTGCTACAAAATGCTTTATTGTTTCCATCCGGTCCATGACTTGGGGGAGGACTCTGGGGTGATTAAAAAGCTGCGTGGGGGCTGCCGGGAGAGGCTCAGCCACAAGCTGAGGCACCAGGGGGATGCCAGAGGGGCCCCTTAAAGGCTCCTGGGCTTCAGAGTCACCTAGTCAAGCTTGAGAATGAGCCTCTCTCTCTCTCTCTTTTTTTTTTTTTTAAGATTTTATTTATTTATTTATTTATTTCGAGTGCACGCTGGGGGAGGGGCAGAGGGAGAGAGAGAGAAAAGCAGACTCCATGCTGAGCGAAAATCAAGTCTAACGCTTAACTGACTGAGCCAACCATGTGCCCCTGATGGTGAGCCTCTTGAGGAGTATCTCCCCAGCCCAACCTGGGGAGGCCCACTTTTTGAAGATATACATAAAATTCAACTCCCGGGAGTAAGTCTGTACATCTTGCATTAGCACAAGTGACATTTTTATTTAATAAAACTCAAGTCATCTGATACTTCTACTTGTTAGGTGGGTATGCTCATTTACCCTTAGTGTCTAGCACTATAAGCTCCTTAAGGACTATACTTGTTTCTAAAGAATCTCTATGTCCCCAAGAATGTACAACACAGTAAGCCTGCACTTATGGACCCAAAAGATACTTATTGAAAATTGTTTCTTTTTAGACATTTCTCAACTTGTAAAACATACCGAGAGTTTAGCTGGTTCCAGATATTTGAGATGTAACTTGTACGCTACCAGAGGAAACATAGCATTTCCTCTAGGAATAGTCACTGTGCCCACTTGCACATGCTAAGTGCTCTTTGACCTTTACACTGATGACTCTGGAGGATACACTGGTGATCTACCATGACACAGAAATTAACATAAATAAGATATCTTTCCCTTTATTGAGTCATATTAAAATTTTTATTCATGGCTTTCCTACAGTGTATTATCTCTTTCATTAATTTTTTTTAAATAGTCACAATCCAAAAATTACTACGGATTGTCAGAAAAGCTTTGCCTCATTTTCTTCAGTTAGAATCTTTCAATTATTTTAGGCATTGGCCTAGAAAAATAATTCAACGTGTGGATATTGTCATTATTCAGTTTAAGAATTTGTTTACTAAAAATAGAAATATTTTTCAAACTTTTCCAGATTCAGTTATATACAAAATTAGTTTTATTAAGACATTTTTAATATTTACTAATACCTATATACACCTAAAGACATACTATATGTGAAAAAATAACTTATTTAGGCAAAGGCAATATAGTTGTTTTGAATTAAAAATGAGAAAAATTCAAATTCACCAAAGCACATACTAGCTTCAATTCTTAAAAACCTCTTCTTCATTTAGCGCAATTCCCTTCCAATAGATATTTACACTTTTTTAGTTTTTGCAATTATCAGTAACACTGCAATGAACCTCCTTGTAATTCTGCCTTGCAATTCTTTCAAAAGTTTAATTTTGTGGTCAAGCCATCTTCAGATATTGCATTTTGGCACACCTTACCATAATGCTTCCCCAGAATGCCTGTATCCATTTGCAATCCCACCAGTGGATGAGACTGCCTATTCCACAAGACTCAAAAATACTGTGCAATATCACTCCCGTTTAATCTTTTTTACAAACAGGCAAAACTATTTTATTTCAATTTGCTTTTCTTCCCTTATTAGAAATCAATATTTTTAAAAAACATACATCTACAAAATGTAGGTATTTTTGTATTCTCACTTAAAATTAGTGGATTGGATGAGCCCTTGTAGCTGATATCTCACTCATTCAACTGATATTTTCCCCCAGTTTTTTAAGATACAATGGACATACAGCACTGTATCAGTTTAAGCTGTATAGCATAATGACTTGAATCATATATACTGTAAAATGATTATCACGATTAGTTTAGTTAACATCTATCACTTCACAGAGATAAAAAAAAAAAAAAAAAAAAAAGGAAACAGTTTTTCTCCTTCCGATGAGAACACTTAAGATTTACTCTCTTCACAACTTTCAAACTGAAAGTTTGAACTTTTTGATCACCTTCATCCAATCCTCCCAGCCCCGGCCGCTGGTAATCTGATCTCCTTTTTTGAGTTTGGTTGTTTCAATTTTTTTTAGATTCCACATATAAGTGAGTTCTTGACTTACTCCACTTAATATAATCTCAACGTTCAACCACGTTGTTGCAAATGGCAGGAGGATTTTCTTTTCTTTTTTTTTTTTTAATTTTTAATGGCTGAATCACGTTGCATTTCAACTAACATTTTTATAGCCCTTACTCTTCGTTAGTTAGATACCAGAGATGTAAATGTGGACAAGACAGGCCACGTTCCTGTCCTCTCAGAGTTTGCAATTTAATTACTAACAAGGAAACAATTACCAAATGGTGTTGTTTGTAGCCTTTTTTTTTTTTAATGTTGCATCATGACAGAGGTCACTAAACTTTGTTGGTTGTGTTAAGACTTTAAAACTAATTATCCATGGTATGGCACATGATAACAGTGTGAGGAAGGACTCTTCATTAAAAAATATAAAAATTCTACATAGGGTGAATTCCATGGGGCTGATAATTAGGAAGGAGGATTATATTTTGAATCATAAAAAGGTAATGTCATTGTATTCCAGAAGCTTTTTTTTTTTTGGTAAGGTAAGAGACAAAACTTTTAGAAAGCAAATAACCCATAGGATTGGTAAGGATCTAGTTACCTTATCCTGTGACGGAGAGTATGCTAGTTTCTTTCAAAAGTGGTTTCCATTTTTTAACCCATAAAGCTTCCTGCCCAAAGGAATAGCTGTTTCACCATACATTTTTAAGAAAAATGCTTTCCAATTTAATGTTTCTCCTCTTTAAATTAATCATCTGGCTTGTAATCAGAAAGGAAGCGTATGAAAGAATGCTTATTGAAAGATGGATAGTTAAACTGGAAATTAAAACTTTATTTCTCCGGGTCACACGGGGAAGATGCTTTGCAATCTTGGAGAAATCCCAGTCGGCCTTCGCTCAAAATGGCACTCTTCTCCCAATGTCTCAAAAGATATTAAGCCTCTCATAGAAGGGGGATTTTGTTGCCCCCCGCAAAGGCTTCTTATGATTGCAGAATGATCTATTTAAGAACTGCACACTTTCTCATGGAGGACACATTTTGGCACTCTCTTGTAATTATCTTCATTTACATAACTGGCACCTAACAGGCCACTCAGCAGAGTGGAACAATAAGCCGTGCTTGCTCTGATCATCTTTATGTTGAAGTTAAGCCATTACACTGAATCCTGAGACATGCTATTGTGAGGTCCCCTGGCATTTCCACTGCTATCATTCGTCTGTTGTTATAGGAGAATGTTCACTGCCAGAATCCTCTGGCAGAAACTCAATTTCTGAGTCCAATACTAATTCATTACAAAGTCTGCAACAGCTGGGACACTGGTATACACAAATGAGGCATTCTGAAATTTGAGGACAAATCCAAAATACACACTCAGGACCTTCCTTGTGATTCCACAGCCATGGAAATAGCTGTTAAAAAAAAAAAAAAAAAAAAAAAAAAGGATCCTGTCAACATCTCACCCTGCCAACACCAAATTAGACCCTTGCGATTTGAGCCTCTATGGTAGTGCCACCTCCCTGCTCTTCTTTTATTAAGAACTGTTTTAAAGGTCTCAGCTTTGTCATGTTTAACAGGCCTTGGAAACATGGGGCTGAGACATGCAATGTTGAGGATACTGGAAAGGACTCCTTGAGTACACCTATCCAAAGGACAGCCACCATTCTGTGAAATAAAAAGGTGCTCCAAAGGTGACTTGGATAATAGGCACCAGGGAAGAACTGTGGGCAGAGCAGAAGCACAGAACAAAGTAAGAAGGGTGACAGTGATTGGAAACAATGACAAAGAGCAAGAGAGTATCTTAAGATTCTTTTGTTTTTAAGGGCTATTTAAGAATGATATCAGATTAACGACCAATGTGGTAAACACTACCAAATTTTCACTTCCTCACAACTCACTAGACTCTTTGGGTTAAAATGATGGTCCTGTTATATGGAACTCTTAGAAAGCTACCTTTATTACACTGTGGTATGTGTATAACATTTCACAGACATGTGTCGTTTCCGCTAACTTAATCAATTTCTACTTGAGAAAAAGATATAAATAATTCCTATCCAAGGAAAATGAAGACATTTAATTTCACAAATTTCACTGAATATTATCTAATGTATACTTAATTTACAAATATTACATGAAACATTGATCCTTTGTATAAAAATTGAAATAATACTTCAAAATACACTTTCAAATTTCTTTTGTAATTCTATATACACTAGTATGAAAAAGAAAAAACAATACATACAGACATACAAACATAACAGAGGTCCTTTCCATGGGTTACCTGAAAGTGTTTTTTAAAGTCCATTAAAATGGTAAAATTTGTACACAGGTGTGGCCACAATGCCATAAATATATTCATATATTAGAAATAAACCCTAGCAATTTGAGCCTTATCTCGCTTTAAAATAGGAAATCGTTTGTGATTTGTTATATGCCCTTTGTTGACGATCTATAAGAAAAGGTAATTTAACACTAACTATTCCAACGAACATTTGAACAAAAAACTCTCTTACATCGGATTCTAAAATTTAGAACTCTTTAGTTGAACTTTACCCTTAAGCAGGAATGGTTTGCTCTGCAGATTTATGTTTAAATTGGACTTCAGAAAGACTGAGAAAAATACTGAAAAACAAGCACTTCATACAAAAATTTTGTTATGAAAATTGCAAATCATGCTAAATTCTCATTTCAATTCACTAAGGACATCTACTATAATGGTTCCCTCCCCAGATGGTCATCAGAATCACACAGGAGGCTATTTTATAAAGAGAAAATCTTAGACTCCACTTCCAAAGATTCTCATTTAATTAGGTTTGAGGTGGGATCTGAGAATGTCAATTTTTTAAAAGCTCCCTAAGTGATTCTTGATGACCAGCCAAATCTGAGGACTACTGCTCTTCTAGGTAAAATTTTGATAACCTTAGTAATTGTAGTATAACTATTACTACCATTATTATTCAATATAATGATATTATAATGCATTACACAGGCATGGAAAATGAGAAGACATCCCCTAACCATTCACTGGTTCCATTTCCACCATATTTTACTCATTACTGACAGTACTATGGCAGAATCAAACATTTAAAGCTTAAAAAAAAAAAAGACTTGGAAAATGTTACATTAAATCCCTTCATGCTGTACTATGGAAGTAGGCCTAGAGAAGTTAAGTAATTCACCAAAGTCATAAAGTTTTAAAATAGTATTAGACTCTAAGCATTCCAGGTTTTTCTTTTGTTTTTCTCACTCTACCACCAATTTTAAAGGTGTACACATAAAAATAAAATTAAGACTTTTAAATAATTCAGATTATCCTATATTCCCTTCAGTTCCCAGCAGATGACATCCCTTCTTCCAAATCCTATTCCTTATCCACTCCACTCTCCCTGGAGAACCCTATCAGAAAGCCCTGGGAAAGCCTTTGGCCGACTCTCCTCATTCATGCTTTGAGAAACTTCTCCCTGTGCTTCCATGGGAATTATTGTATGGAGCCACTTCTATCTGACTCCCCTACTGTCAGGTCCAGAGGCCATCAGAGATTTGGACTCAAGCAAAAGGATTCAGACTCTATTAGTATTATTTTAGTTACATTATAGTTAAAAAAGCTTTTGAGAGTTGGTGTGAGATCATATACAACATTGTTTCTATGGGAACAGGAATTCCTGTTTCTAAACAACAGGCTCAGAAATGGTTGTGTGCAATAAAACCTATTAGTAAGTTGGGGACAGCCTGTTAGTTCATCTTAGTTAATGAAAGCATTCATAAACACGCTTCTCACATATTAAAGCCTGTGCCTTTCTGTTCACTTTGAAAAGGTCTTGCAATGATGCAGATTGGAGAAGCCCATAAACAGGCAACAGAAAATGGTTTCAAACAAGTATGAAGCCAATGATGACTTATACTGAAAAAGACAAACAGACCTGTGCAACTGAAGCAAATAATTCATTATATGTTAATAAAAATACTTTATGATAAATAAATAAATAAATAAATAAGATAAAGAAAAGAAAAGAAAAAAAACAAGAATAGCCAAATTCAAACAAAACCAAATTCTTAAGCTATAGTAGAACAATTTCTAGGCAACAAATTAATAAATAATATATAATTAGCATTTAACTGTAATTTATTCTGCTAGTTTACCATTTACTTTTTGTTGTTGTTTTTAAAGGGTTTCTTTGTAGGGAGCAAAAATAGTGCTTTATGCTATACTACTGAAAATTACTGAAAGGACTGATTATAAAAATACAACATATGCAAAGCAAATGTTTATGCACCATAAAATTTTAGCTATTAAACATAACCTCAGATTTACAGAAAAGGATAGTTTACTTTCATGAGACAATAATGTAAGCAAAAGTTGGAAATACCACAGTGGAATATTCTTCTTTAATGTTACTAATGAATTATGAATTTAATGTACCATTAGTAAGAACAAATTTTTATTTTGTAGCATAACTGTCTAGCCATCAACGCCTGAAGTTTAACTTCTCCTCTATTGCATTCTAGTATATGTCCTAAGGCAAGTTTTCTGATAAATTCTCCTCTAAAGATCTGGCTGGTCTTTGGTTCTCCACTGAATTTATCCCCCCCACCCCGCCCCCACATACTCATTGATGCAAAAGCTTTCTGTAGCAGGATTCTTTCTTTGATTCCTATCTTTTTTCATTGCACTAGCACACAACCAGTTTGTATCAAGAGACATAGAGAAATGTCAGTATGTATTTTTTAAAGTGCCCTTTATTCTATCTTTATATCCATTTGGTTCAAAAGATTATACATTTGTCTATGGAAACTCTTAACTTGAGGAAAAGTTTGAAATTATTAAATCAACCTTGTAAGTTATGAATATGCAAAATGAGCGCTTTCACAGAGGCAAAAGTTAAGTCTGAACTACATTATTGTTCCTATCTTTTTCTTATCATCCTATTTTCATTTGCCATCCACGTCTAGCCCATTTCTTCTGCTTTTCTTTACCAAGCTTTAAACTTGTCATAGTCATACAGACACTAACTGGATGGAACAGATATTGGCTTTTATGAATTTAGTTATAAAAACAGAATAACACTTTGATTATAAAAAATGAAAACCCAATGTCTTCATCAATAACCACTACAGTTTAATTGCATTGAGGTAAAAATTCTGTTTCAACTCATTCAGCGGGTCTTGTTGGAACACTTTTTTCTTTTTCAAGGACTTTATTTATTTATTTATTTGAAAGAGAGACAGTGTGTGTGTATTTGTTTGCATGTGTGTGCGCGCAGGCACAGTGTGGAGGGATAGAGGCAGACGGACAAACAGACTGTGCTCAACGGGGAGCCTGATGTGAGGCTCTATCCCAGGACTCTGAAACCATGACCTGAGCTGAAATCAAGAGTCTGACGCTCAACCAGCTGAGCTACCCAGGCACCCCATACTGGAGCATTTTAAATGTCAAAGTTTAAAGTGGGACATAGCAACATAAATCTCATTTCCTACAAACCATGCGGATGATGTGGACAAAAATGAGAAGTGAGCTTCTCTTCCTCTGCTCATCTTTCAGATGTCCGTGTTTTCCAGTTTTCATCCACCTTTCTTTTTCTTACCACTCTATCCACTGGCTGCTATTCCTCAGCCTTCTTTGCATGCCTTGTTTGTCCTAAAAATCTCAAAGTGTTTAAGTCTTCTCTTCTTCCCTTCCCTTTGATTCCCACTGTTCTCTTCTCTCATTCATTAGGAGCCCTTACTCAGATTCATGATTCTAAATACCATCGATATGCTGACAACTCATAGATGTGTATCACCAGTCCCTGTGACCTCCTTGAACTCAATGTCCATGTCTATTTGCCGTGATCATAATATTAGCCTCTGAAATAAGCATGTGAAGTTCAACAATTCATCAATTGTTACATACATTAACAAGTATCCCCCCCCAAAAAAGTACCCCAAAACAAAAACCAAATCAAAGCCAAATAAATCCAACCAACCAACCAACCAACCAACCAAACAACTCGTGTTCTTTTTCTCAATCCAACAATTTGTAGAAATCCTAAATATTGCCATCATCCATACTTTTTCTTTAACATCCCCTACATCAATCCATCAGCAAAATCCTTGTAATGCACCCAGACTTGGCAACCAGTCTCTGCAAGCTCCCATCATTTCTTTCCTACTCTATGTGGTTCTTCTCTTTTCTCTTTTCTACCCCCTTCCATATACTTTGTGCACAGCAGCCAAGGCTGTTTCTATAGCCTTATAAAATTAGAACTTGATTATGTCATTCTCTACCAAGAAACTCTTTAATGGCTCACATTTCTAAAACACGATTACAGGGTTAAAAGTGGGGGTGGGGTGGGGTCTCCCTACATTGCTTTCCTTGAGACTGCTTGGGTCCTAGAAGCCTTTCTTACTACATAGATAAGCGGTATGACAACTCATCCAAAGCATTTAAAGGCTGCATACTCTTGTATGGTTAGACCATAAGTTAGACCATAAGTTCTATGAGCTCACTGTACCTCACAGTCAGGTGCCAACAAGGAGTGGCTAAATGAAAGGCTGACTCTACTCTTTGGACTAGATGATCCCTCTGTCAGGAAAATCACTATTTCTTCTTGCCCTTCCTTCCTTTTGCAGATTTGTCAACCCCATACTCAACATTCAGGATGAAGTTTAAATCTCACCTTCTTTGCAAAGTTTTCTGACCTTGCCAAGAAGAAGTTCTGTCTTACTATTTCAAAGTCCATCTATCACATCTAAAACAGCACTTGAATTACTTAATAAAAAATGTCCTTTCTTTTTAATTAATTATTTAACAAAATATGTGTGTGTGTTCTTAGGGTGAGAAATATGTCCTATATAATCTTCAAAAAATAATTTTAACATTTTATTTCCAATAGTTCCTGGCATATAGCAGGTACTTACTGTTTTGTTAGATGAATACTAAACGTTAACCTTTGCGCTTAGGAGAAATGAATTAAGTTAAATCCATTTCTGGGACAGAGCCATCTAGTTGTGTACTCAATATACATTGCCTTCTACTTCCTTACTAACAGAAACATGATTTGATTAGAGAAGGAAATGTGTCCTGGTGAAAACCATATTACTCTGTCTCCTGTAAAATTAGGGACTGCTATGGGACATAGTTCTAGTAGAGAAGACATTAGCAAAAGTCTGCAATAAACACAAAATATTCTATGTAATATTTGATATTTAACTGGCATGGAAATATATGACAGGCCTGTCAATATTTTCCCAACCTTTCCCTCTGTCCATTATAGACATAACTCATCCATAGTAGCCGCTGAAGAGCAATGAACTTTAAGATCCTTATGAACAGAAAATTAATTGTAAGTGCATATCTGCAGGTGCATATAAGATAATATCTATTGCCATCTATGCCAGAGTAAAATTGGGAGAAATGGAGACCCCCCCCCCAAAAAAAAGTTCCAACAGGTTGGTAAAAGGCTTTTTGGTTTGGTTTTGGAACCACTTAGATAGCACAGAAATTTTTGTTGTGTTTTGAGAGCAATTATTCTAACTTTTCTATTTTTGAATCTCCAAATACTGCTAAAATAATTTATAAAAACCAATGCATAAATATGTATATAAATTAAACCTCTCTGCATTAAAATAATTGAAAGGAATGAGTGCAAAGAATCACAGAAAATAATGAAAAGCCTGACATTTTAAAGGTAATTCTGTTTCATTAATTTCAAGCACATATAGCAACTTGAGCACTTAAGCTAAGTGTTGCCAAGTAGAAATCCTGCTGACCTGCCTTAATTAACAGAAAAGAATAATTTGTAATTAGCACATTATTTATATGAGAATAAGTGCTCCTACATGAGTTTAAGTGTTTGAAAACAATTTGATTCCTTCCCCCCTATAATCTTGATATAATGAGTAACTTGTTTAATTAATCTAACATTTATTATATAAATTAGTGAGACGTTATTTCAAAAAATGAGAAAGAAAACAAAGGAGGAGAGAGAAAGAGCTGTGTCTGAGGACATGTGGATATGGAAACCCAAGGGCATGTTCTGAATTGATAAGCAACCAACTAATAGTTAAAATAGTTTATAATTAAAAGCAGTCAAATTAACTGTCCTGTCTAGAGATGTACTTTGAGTTCAGGTTGTTCTCATGACAAAAAACTCTGATGTCAAAGCTGGGTGA
>NW_025421998.1:71662500-71727500 GCF_011764305.1 Mustela putorius furo | reverse complement strand
TTTTTGACTAAAACATTCCATCCTATTTTAAAAGCTGTACTTCTGAAGCACTGTCAGCTTTCATTTTTAAGCAAACTTTTCGAAGATAAGCTAGATTAGTAAATACAAAAATGTGGAATATTGATTAAAGAGCAGTCTTTTTTTTTAAACATAAGGCTTAATATGTAACACAAATATACCTCATGTATATTTTATGACTAAAAATCATGATATTCACATGAGTTTTTTTTTTTTTTAAGTATTTTTGGTTTTGTCTTCTTAATACAAACATTTAGGTAATGTAGTTTTAAAGCCCCAATTTAGGAGTATACTGATTTTAAAGCCCCAATTTAGGAGTATACTAGTGGCCTGGAAAATAAAATAAAACCAAACAAAAACCCCAAGTTAAGGCACAGATTTTTTTTTTTCCCCAAAGAGTCCATTAGACATGGGGGAAATCCATGTTAAAGACAAGAAATGGCTATTAACTTGTGTCTACATGGATATTTCTTTCATTCTAAGACTGTTAGGTAAATGTGTATTATATCAATTAATATATTTTCTCAAAATCTTGCCATATCCATATAATATTTCAAGAAACTTAAAAGGTCAATTTAAAAGATGACTATAAAAAATGATTATAAATTTCACTGTTTCAACCGCACAAGAAAAGCAGAAATTGTGTATTAGTACACTATTGGAAAATATAGCTGAGATAAAACACGTTTTATTTTTACTTTAAACTTAAATAAAACTGGATATATAATTTGTATTTGAAAAGAAAATGCCTGGTTGTAAGATTGCACACCTTTTCACGATATACTTTATCTCAAAGTTGTCTGTGGCTGTTCCTATCACTTTGTGTGCATGACCTTTCAGTAAGCTGAAGAAGATACAGTTATCTTCTTTTCTGACATGCAACATCTATCAATCAACGTGTTTTCATGTAATTTATTCAAGGCAAATAGCAGCTCCTAAGGCTAGTGAACCGCGGCACTATCCCAGTGATTTTGATTAAGAAATGATGTGCACAGCTTAGGTGAGAAATGGAAAACGCAGAGAAGTATTGATAAAGATGTACCAAAAACAATAAAATGGAACCAAAGGACAAAATGAATATTTGAAAAAATATATAGGTTCAGCATAACTAAACTAGATAACCTTGCTCAAAATCTACTCTAATAAATGGGGTGGGGGTGTCTAATTTGATTAACTTCCAATGAAACTGATTTGGTTTACCTTTAGTGTCTGAGGCAACGCATCTGTAGTTTTGGTGGGTTAATCCAGATTTTTTTCATTGAATCAAGAATGTAAATTAAGACAAAATGATTCTTTTTCAATTTCATGCTGAAGTAGCTCAAGTTAGTGAATGTAATTTCTCCTAACAAGAAAAATTTATCACTGTACAGCTCACTCAGTTACCTCTGCAGTGAGTTGCGATATGCATTTATGGAACTGAATGGGTAAAAAGATTGATAAATGTGGTAAAAGAACGGGCTGTACTTCCAGAAAAGATAGGCACAATTAAATGACTTCTAACAATTCCACATCTTTATTCCTGCTTATAGCATCCCTTCCATAATTGCACTATCACACATTATAATTAATTTTGACATGAAGAGGTGCTTTTTTACTTGTCTTCCTTATGGTAGCAAAAATTCTACCACAAGCGTATAAAGCCTTGTGTTCCAGTCCTGATTCTATTACTAAATAGCTGCACTACTTCGGGCAAATAGCTTTTGAGTCCTTAACTTCTTTACCTCATCTCTTAAATCTCTGTACCTTCAAGGTTCTAATATAAAGAACACGTAACATAAATAGATATTTGACAAATACGCATATGCATATTATACATATATGTACATGCATATATACATAAAACATGTATGTATTCATAAATACACCTATTCTATTTATAGAATAAATGTATAATTTTAAATTGTGGTAAAGGTTTTGGGTCTCATAATACAATAGAAAGTACATATACATCTAAGTTAAGTAAGTCAAATTCTCACCTTGGTTCTACCATTAGCTAGAATTGACCATCGGGAAATCCCTGAACTACTCAAAGCTTCAGTTTCTTATTTTGACTAGAGCATCTCTACCAACTCTATACATTCTTGATTACACTCTCTTCATTAATAATTGTGGAGATCCTTTTTGAACACTTCTAGCTTTTGGTAAAATCTTGTACAGTTCAGCAGTATCTATGTGCACATAATTTTTAATATTATCCGTTAATTATTTTAATAATCTTTCAGCTTGTCTAAAGGGACTTAGCTATTACATTGCATAAAATAAGAAAAGCTAAAAAAAAAAAAAAGACAAGAGAAAAAATGTTTTGAAATATAAGACCAAACAGGCACATCATTAAGTGTGTGATATATTTGCTAGAGGTCAGCCACAGATTTAATGCTAAGATTTCTAAAGCTCATATGAAGAGAGCACCATAATCAAATTACAAGGTTCATTGTGTAAGATGAAAGGAAATCAGCTGCTCATAATCACAACTGTTCCTAACAGTGAAATTTGAGTTCTATTTTTTCCCCATGGGATCTTAGGTAGCAAACACTGGAGAAGGTACTGAACAACATCCCCTACAATACTCCTAGATTATGTAAAACAGCAAATTGGAACTGTTTAAATTATAATGTCCCTAAAAAATTATAATGTTCTGAGAGAGAGGTGGGGTTATGGACATTGGGGAAGGTATGTGCTATGGTGAGTGCTGTGAAGTGTGTAAACCTGGTGATTCACAGACATGTACCCCTGGGGATAAAAATACATTATATGTTTATTAAAAAAATAATAATAAATTTTTAACAATTTTTTAAAAAACAAAAAAATATAATGTTCCTCAATATAGGCTGCTGGTATTAAGTCATTTTATAAGGAGATGATATGATGGTGGTATGGCTATGAGGCTAACAGCAAGTCTGCTTCATCAGGTTAGTTTTTAGAGGCTTTAAAGGAACGGACGGAGTGCATATCCTGCATGCAATTCTCCACAATTACATTCAAACAAGCTTTTGATAGATACTGAACCATAGTGAGCTGGATCTTATGACTTTTCCTAAGTATTAGGAATAGATTTCTTTTAGGCCTGTGGTTCTCAAACTTGAGCCTGCATCAGAATTATCTGCAGAGTAACTGCTGAGCTCTGCCTCCAGAGTTTTTGATTCAGTAGGTCTCGGGAGGGTCATGGGAATTTGCAGATGATATAAATCCCCAGGTCATGCTGTTGCAGGTGGTCTAGAACTCACACTTTGAGAGAACTGTTCTTCTGGGTCATCAGATAAGTATAGATCCATGGACTTCAACAAACAACCTGAGTATAAGAGACAAAATCTTCCTGAAGAAAGAGAGATGCCCAACAAGGACAGTGAAAATGAAACAAAGCCACCTATCTAAGATAACATCCTGACATGTGCTCCAGGATAAACCATTTGCCAAGTATACTTATAAAATTAAATGAGATGATGCTGAAAAACTTGTACTTTCTAACTTGTTATAAATGTGGAATATTTACTAAAATGTGTCCTTTGGTATAAGAATAACTTATTTCTGATATTACTTAGATTGCTATCTATCAAGATCACTTCTGGCTTATGATAATTAGTACCATGCCATGTCATATAAATAGGCTGTTAATATTCTACTCCTACTTACTGATCTTGTATGGTCCTTTAGAGTTAGTAATTTTCCACCACTATTTTCCACTGCTTATACTGCACTTAACCAGACTATATTGTAGTTGCTTTTTCTATATATATTTAACTTATACGTTTACCTTCAGGAGCAAGGATTACATATATTTTTTTGTGTGTGTGTGACTACAGTCTCTAGAACTGGTAGCCAATAAATATTTATTGAAATGACTCAAACAAGAGGAGCAAATGTTTTTGAATGGATTAAGTCCAAACCATCGTGGAGTTCATCTAAGGATAGAAACCAAACGTGGTAAATGATACCTCTGCACTTCTTGATGACTATTTTGAAATTTATAAACATAAGTTATATTTGCAAACTTCTTCCCCATTAGTAAAGGCAAAGCTAAGTGGAGCCAAATTCAGGAAAGAAGACTTCTATAATAATTAAACAATGGATTCTGTGAGGCAGTAATTAGTATTTATAGTCAATAATTCTATAGAGTAAGCCATCTCAACAGGTCTTGTACTGATAACAGCAGATGTTATAGGGAATATAGTCCTGGACTTGAAGACATGCAGACCAAGATAAAGTTAATCTGTAGTCATCCAATCTCTGTGGGCCTTTATTGTACAGTTTGAACTTTTAAAATCTCAATTTCATTATCTATAAGTGGAAATAATAATATTGTGTCCTCATCTTATTTCAAAGGATCTTTCTGAAAATAATATGAGATGATGAACATAAATGTCATTTGAACACTATAGAATTGCTCTATTATTTTTAGAGAATAACACAATTCAAAGCACATGGTCTTGAGTAAAATATATTCACTCCTCTTTGTCACTACTAGCTAACCATCTAACTGTAACTTAAAAAAAAAACAAAACACTGCTGTGTATTTTCTTAAATAAAAGTAATTATTCTGAAATTAAAAAAATAACTTGTTCTAGTCTTATAATAAAAGGTAAACACAGAAGGAAAAATGAAAGCTCTTAGTGAGTACACAAATAATTTAGCAACACAAGTTCTGCTACTATGGCACTAGCAATATTCTGCTACTATGAGGATCTAACTATTCTATTTTACATCATTGTCAACAGATATTTCTTTCATACATTCTGAGGTTTACTTGTCATCTTTGAACTCTTAGTCTGGGTAAACCAGTTACTTTCTTTGCTCCATCAGATTCTCCTAGATTATAAGCTTCTTGAAGTTGATACTATTATACTATTTTACACAACTTTTTATCGACCATGGTACATTCATGTGTAAACGTGAGTGTAATTAAAAAATCAAATAAACATTCTGGTGATTCACAGACCTGTACCCCTGGGGATAAAAATATATGTTTATAAAAAATAAAAAAATTAATTAAAAAAATCAAATAAACAAATATTTAATAATGCTACCAAGCTAGACTGGATATTACTGGATGTTGAAAGAGTTCGAAACATAGTTTGAATTCTTCAGGAAATTTAAATTTTAGGTTGCTTAATTCTATATACATACCCAAAAAGTTAAATAGCAATATTATATATACATTACAGTGCAAGAAGCAGGGGTATGGATTTCAGATGATTCAATGGTGTATTTCTTCTAGCTTTATTAACTTCAGGTGCTCCAATGAGCATTCAATGTATTTTCTTAACTTGTAGATAGGAACCAGTTTAATGTATGATAAATTATATACTTCCTTGCATACTAAACCGTCATTCTTCTTTTATAATTTAGTTGTTTTTTTTTCTTTTTTTAAGATCTTATTTATTTAATTGAGAGAAAGAAAGAGCATAAGAGCGAGGAGGGTGAGAGGGAGAAGCAGACTCCCCACCAAGCAGGGATCCCGATGCAGAACTTGATCCCAGGACTCCAGGATCATGACCTGGGCTGAAGGCAGTTGCTTAACCAAGTAAGTCACCCAGGTTCCCTAAAACTTAATTCTATACTTCTAAATTTACTAGTCATTTCTGACCATTTAGAAAAATCCGTTTGTAGAAGCAAAGTTTCTAAAGTTCTAAAACATGAACTATTTTTGTCTCTCTTTTTGCTATTTTTACCTCTAAATATGTTAGCCTCTGCTAATGAGACAGAAATGACAGTACAGTCAATGCAAATATAATGCATTGTACTAGCACATGATATTTCTACTTTGAGACATTCACCCTTAAAAGTCTAACTTAATTACATTTTAATTTTTTGGTGTGTAATTTCTTAAAAATTGGACATCAATTGAGGCATGTATAGTTGATAGTCTCTCTCACAGCAGAATGAAGCTTAGTATTATGTTAGTAGCACACGTGGCCATATTTATATTTCTTTGTGATAAACAAAGGTTAATATTTTTCCCTTTGTGACTATAAAATATCTTAATATAAATATTTAAATTTTTTAAAACAATAGTTATTGATAAGGGAGAATATCATACCACAGGGGGATGAGCGTAAGTAAATATTTTTTTAAGTAAATCAATAAGTGCTATTTTATTTTGGGAAATTATTTCACCATTTTTGGTATCTCATCCAATGTACATAATTTTAAGCTAAGGAAAGTGTCCTGACAGAATAGCGTGAATGATTTAGTCTATACAAAGAGTTTCTAAACCAGCTCCATAATGTTTAAATAGCTGAAAAAAAATATTTGGGTAAAATTCTATTTATCAAAAAAAAACCAAAAACTATTTACAATCTAATAAATACAGCTCTTCTCCTCAAGCCCTAAATAACTGATTTCTCAGTTAAGTGAAAGCAATCACTACCTAGAAAATAAGAATGTATCAAAATTGCTAAAAGTTTGTGCTTCTAGAAAGAAAATTTGTTGGTGGAGGAAAACGCAATTATAGCAGTTACATATTTTGAATTCTTTTTTTTGCTTATTCTATGGAAAAAAAATTTTTTTGCCTTCTTGAAATGTTGCAAATAGCTCTCTAACAAGTACAATATTTGGAATTCTATTGAAACTATTCAATATTAGTAGGAATGGTATTTTAATGAACAAAATGTATTTCGTATTTTTTGTAGGACCTTCTTGCAATGAGGAGTATCTTGGAACAACCTAGACTTTAAAGGGCTGCAGGGGATATCTGAGCCTTGGACCCACATTCTGACCTGGAAACCACCATACATTGTAGTGCACGCCAAGTTTTAACTTTGATCAAGGATTTATAAAAGCCCCAGGCTTGTTAGGTTTTACAATTCATATATGTGGTAATGGGTAAAGTAAAAAATGAAAACTTTCATGCCCTCTTTGTAGGAGAGATGATGAAGACAGCTGTGGCTGACTATGCCCGTGATGGTACTTTCACAAAGAACTCCATGAGACAGTGAAATTTACTGCACTGGCATAAAATTGTGCCACCCGTCATTATTAGAATGAGAGAATGAACATTTCAAAACTGATAACAATAAAAACTACAGGATAAATAAAATTGATAGGGCCTTTGTTTTATGGTACAGGTAAAAGACAAGCCAAACACCATTTCAGACATTACTGTTTTAGAGGAACATGGAAGCATGCTGTCAAAATTTTACCAGTGAGTCATTGCTTATACATTTCAGTGGCATGTAGTCTTTGTTGACCATGAATAGCATATCAGTTTCAATTTTTAAAAATATTCTAGAATTTGCAATGCTATTAATTTCGTATTAGTAAGGCTGACTAAGGAGCAAAGATGTCTTCCATTGCATTTTGCAATTTCTGATAATTTGATAAAGGGCGAGTTTTTATTTTTATTTTCTTTCCAATAATTATTAGTGGTCTGTGAAAACTTTATCCAAAGTACTTCAGTTTTCAATGTATGTTCCATAGTTTTCTTAGATGCTAGCAAAGAAAAAAAAAAAAAAAAGAAATGTCACTGCAATAGTATCATAGTCTGACTTGAAGCATCTAAAATTGTGGTGGCACTGAGCTGCAACTTAGGGGTAATTTCAAGGCAATTTCTTTTAATATTATGTTATGAAGACTCTATACAAATCTTTGATTTTTTTTAATGGAATGTTGCTTTATATTCCTTTGGGCAAAATGCCACTTAAATTTGACTTAGTTACTGCAACCTCAAAATTATGTAAAATATGCATGTATGTTGACTTTTAAAAATTATAATAATAAAAATTTGCCTCCAATTCTCTAAAAACAATTAACTGTTATTTTAGAACTATGTTCCTCCAAAAACCCCAATTCTGCCACCATAGAAGGAACTGGTAACATCAGTAGAATTATAGAACAAGTCTCTGAATCAAAGACAAATAATCTCTGATTCTATTGAATAATTTCTTCTCATGGTACCATCTCGCCAACAAAGTCAAGTTTGCAACTCCCATCACCTGACAGAAAAAAAAGAAAGATAAAAAATGCCAAACTGCTCTACAGTCTCTCCACAGAAAGCAAAATGTGGAGAGGCACAAATCTATTTTAAAGGTCACCTTCTGTTTGCATACAAGTTCTATATTTCCTGTGGTAAATCCACTTTTCTTCTTTAACTCCCGACGCTGGCTCTACCAGTGAGGAAGAGTAGGAAGCCACACAGTAGAAGGGTGAGAAAGACTGGATAAGGAAACTATGGGAACTATGGAGTTAAAGAGTCAAATAAATAAATAAGACAACTAGCCCCAGCTGGCTTATATGCTTATGTAGTTAGATGTGAACAGATGATTTTTAAGCTGTAATCAAATACTTATTCTTTTATTTCCAATCAATTTTAAAGAAATGACCAGGATGGGGGCACCTGGGTGGCACAGTCATTAAGCATCTGACTTCCATTCAGGTCAGGATCCCAGGGTCCTGGGATCTCTGCAGCCTGGATCCCTGCTCAGCAGGGAACCTGCTTCTCCTTCTGCCTGCTTCTTCCCCTACTTGTGCTATCTCTCTCTGTCAAATAAATAAATAAAATCTTTAAAAAAAAAAAAAAAGGAAATGGCCAGGATTATAGTCTGTTTTCTGAACAACAACTTCAATAAATGGATGTGGGTGTGGGTACGATCATCCCTCCATTATTCTGGGGGGGGGGGGGGATGGGAAGTAATTCCTTTTACCATCCAAAATTTAATCTTAATCGAAAGAAGATACTCTTTAAAAATGTGGTGCTACAATAGTTAGGCATGGCAGAGATATCTTTAAAACTTGAAAAGTTTTCAACGTCTAAAATCAAGATTGATTATCATTTAGAAAGTGCCTAAAATATCACTGACAAAATGATTTGAAACAGATACAGCATCTGTTTTTGCAGGTGGAGTAACCTAATAAAATCTTAGCACACAGTGGCTTTCATTCTTTATTTTTTTTTTCTACCAATCCTTCAAAAGTGTTCATATTTCATAGTATTGTTTTCTTAAGCCTCCAGGTTTGTGAGATCATTCACAGGAAATATATTGGGCCTTCTAGAAGCTATTTAGTAAAATAATTTCAGAAGTTATAAAGTGGTTGTTAAAGAGTTTCAATGAACACAGAATTTAAATGCTAGGTAATTTAAGGAATGCTTGGTTTTTGAAATGCATCCTTTTAAAGTCATTGAAAGTTAGACCATAGAAAGACCTTAAACGTTAGTTCCCAAATTTATAATTTAATTAGTAAGTTGGTGAAAGGTTTTGTTTGATCACTTGTTTTTTGTTTTTTGTTTTTAACTTTTTAGCTAGCCATGTCCATTTTTCTTGCTGACAATTGTGGCTTGTCAAGAGAGGAAAACAGCCTGAAGATTAATGCTTTGAGTCAAGTTAAAAGGTAAAATCTGTGTGAGGTGTATACCTACTCCTAATCCTGTGGTCACACAATCTCTAAAAATAAGAGTTTTAAAAAGGTAAATTTGCACACGTGGAGAGCTATTCTTTTTTCTATGTATTATTTTTTACTAGTTGAGCAGACCAGCAGAAAAGTAGCTTGTCTCAAGTGACCAGATCACTTACCTCCCTCAACTGACACTTTCACCAAATATTAATTTACGTTTACATGGTTCGAAATATATTTTGATTATTGGCTCTGCATTGCCAACTCTTGAGTGTAGCAGCTGCAGCAGAAACTGCTATTGTTTCCATGGGCTATTATTTCTATGGGCTAGTACTGTGCCCATTTTGTGGATGACGAAAACTGAGTTTTGGGGACTTCAGGGTTAGGGGTAAGATTACAGGCTCTGATGTTATACCATCAGTGTTTCTATTATAGCCCTGCCACTTATTAGCTGTTGTGTGGCCTTGGGCAATTTATTTATGTCTGTACACATCATTATATATTTCTATAAACAAAGAATTTAAACTTAATTTTCAGTGGTGTCAAATGTGTACAAACATTTACCCTGAAATGATTCAAAAGTATGTGGATTATGTTTGTTTGAATATCCACAAGTATATTTATATGTTCCTATCATTTAACTTTTTTTTTTTTTTAAATTTTTTATTTTTCATAAACATATATTTTTATCCCCAGGGGTACAGGTCTGTGAATCACCAGGTTTACACACTTCACAGCACTCACCAAATCACATACCCTCCCCAATGTCCATAATCCCACCCCCTTCTCCCAAACCCCCTCCCCCCGGCAACCCTCAGTTTGTTTTGTGAGATTAAGAGTCACTTATGGTTTGTCTCCCTCCCAATCCCATCTTGTTTCATTTATTCTTCTACCCACTTAAGCCTCCATGTTGCATCACCACTTCCTCATATCAGGGAGATCATATGATAGTTGTCTTTCTCTGCTTGACTTATTTCGCTAAGCATGATACGTTCTAGTTCCATCCATGTTGTTGCAAATGGCAAGATTTCATTTCTTTTGATGGCTGCATAGTATTCCATAACTTTTAAAAACTATTTTTGCAAGTGTTTTAATGAGTGTTTTTAAGAGAAATTTAAGGCTGATAAAACTCTATAAAACATGATACTTCTAGGACTCTATACATACTGCATGTTCTTAGTATTTCAAATTCTACCACAGAAATTCTATAAAATATAACAATATGAAGTTTTGTGTTTGTAATTATCCAAATTGAAAGTTGGATTAATATAGGTTATTTTGAACATATGTAAGAATGCTGAGGGTTTTTTTTTAATATATGAAGAACACAAATTTAAAACATATTTTAGAAAAATCCAATGTTGGGGCGCCTGGGTGGCTCAGTGGGTTAAAGCCTCTGCCTTTGGCTCGGGTCATGATCCCAGGGTGCTGGGATCGAGCCCAGCATTGGGCTCTCTGCTCAGCAGGGAGCCTGCTTCCCTTCCTTTCTCTCTGCCTGCCTCTCTGCCTACTTGTGATCTCTCTCTCTCTGTCCAAAATCTTAAAAAAAAAAAAAAATCCAATGTTGATCTTTTAAAGAGAGCAACTGAAACTGAATTGTAAAGTATATTTGGTAAAGTAATGTCTTCATTTCAAGGTTTTTAAATTGGAAATTTGGGCAGAACAAATATATTTGATAATGTTTTCAAAATTTGGTACTAATTACATTAATAATCTTACACGATTCTCAACTGGGCATAAAATCATATATTTTTAAAGTTTTTATTTAAATTCCACTTAGTTAACATTAGTATCGGATGTACAACATAGTGATTCAACACTTCCATACAGTAGCCCATGCTCATCACAAGTGCACTCCTTAATTCCCATCATTTTATTTTACCCATCCCTCCAATCATCTCCCCTCTCATAACCATCAGTTTGTTCTACATAGTTCAGCCCCTGTTTCTTGATTTGCCCTTCTCTTTTTGTTCCCTTTGCTCATTTGTTTTGCTTCTTAAATTCCACATATGAGTGAAATCCTATGGTATGTGTCTTTCTCTGACTTATTTTGCTTAGCATAAAACTTTAGCTCTATCCACATCATTGCAAATGGCAAGATTTCATATTTATGGCTCAGTAACATTCCCTTGTATACAAGCACCACTTTTTTATCCATTCATCAGACATTTGCGCTCTTTCCATAATCTGGCTAATGCCGAAAACGCTGCTATAACGATTGGGGTCCAGGTATCTCTTTGAAGCAGTATTTTTGTATCCGTTGGGTAAATACCTAGTACTACAATTGTTGGGTCACATAGTAGTTCTATTTTTAACTTTCTGAGGAACCTCCTTACTGTTTTCCACAGTGGCTGCCCCAGTATGTATTCCCACCAACAGTGCCAGAAGCTTCCTCTTTCTCCACATCTTTGCCAGCACCCATTGTTTCTTGTGCTGTTGATTTTAGCCATTCTGACAGGTGTGATTTTTGATTTGCATTTCCCTGATAATCAGTGATGTCAAGCACCTTTTCATATGCCTGTTGTTATCTGTATTTCTTCCTTGGGAAAATGTCCCTTCATGTCTTCTGCCCATTTTTTAGTTGGATTATTTATTATTGGGGTATTGAGCTTTATAAGTTCTTTATAGATTTTGGATCCTAACCCTTTACCAGTTTTGTCATTTGCAAACATCTTCTCCCATTCCACAGGTTGCCTTTTCATTTGATTTGATCAATTTTATTGATTGTTTCCTTCACTGTGCAGTAGCTTTCATTTTGAAGAAGTCCCAGTAGTTTATTTTTGCTTTTGTTTCCCTTCTAGAAAGAAGTTGCTACAGCTGATGTCAAAGAGGTTACTGCCCATGTTCTCCTCTAGGATTTTTATGGTTTCAAGTGTCACATTTAGGTCTTTAATCTATTTTGAATTTACTTTTATGTATGGTGTAAGAAACTGGTCCAGTGTTATCCTTTTGCGTATTGCTATCTAGTTTTCCCCAGACCATTTTTTGGAGAGACTTGTCTTTTTTCCATTGGATATTCTTCCTTCTTTGTTGAAGACTGACTGCATCATTGTGGGTTCATTCTGTGTTTTCTACTCTGTTCCATTGATCTATGTGTCTGTTCTTATGCCAGTACCATACTGTCTTGATCACTACAGCTTTGTAATATAACTTGAAGTTCAGAATTGTGATGCCTCCAGTTTTTTTCTTTTTCAAGATTGCTTTGATTACTTGGGGTCTTTTGTGGTTTCATACATTTTTTTTTTAAAGATCTTATTCATTTATCTGAGAGAGAGAAAGAGAGAAAGCGAGCGTGAAAGGGGGAAGGTTAGAGGGAGAAGCAGACCCCCTGCTGAGCAGGGATTCTGATGTGGGACTCCATTCCTGGACTCCAGGATTATGACCTGAGCTGAAGCAGTGACTCAAGTGAGCCACCCAGGTGCCCGTTTCCATACAAATTTTAGGATTGTTTGTTCTCGCTGAAAAATGCTATTTTTTTTTCCCATAGGGATTGCATTAAATACATTGATTGCTTTGGGTAGTATACACATTTTAACAATATTTCTTTTGCACCCCAGGACCACGGAATGCTCTTCCATTTCTTTGTGTCTTCCTCAATTTCTTTCATCAGTGTTTTACAGTTTTCAGAGCACACATCTTTCACTTTTTTGATTAGGTTTACTCCTAGATATCTTACTGGTTTTGGTGCAATTATAAATGGGATTGATTCCTTAATTTATCTTCTGCTGTATACTGGTGTGTAGAAATGAAACAGATTTCTGTATGTTGATTTTGTACCCTACGACTTTACTGAATTCATTTATCAGCGCTAGAAGTTTTTTGGTGGAGTCTTTTGGGTTTTCTATTTAGAGCATCATGTCATCTGCAAATAGTGAAAGTTGTATTTCTTCCTTGCCTATTGAATGGCTTTTGTTTCTTTTTGTTGTCTGACTGCTGTGGCTAGGACTTCCAGTACTGTTAACCAGCAGTGGGGATAGTGGACATCCCTGTCTTGCTCCTGACCATAGAGGAAAAGCCCTCAGTTTTTCCCCATTGAGGATAATATTACCTGTGAGTTTCTCATGGATAGCCTTTATTAGGTTGATATATGTTCCCTTTAAGCCTACTTTGTTGAGGGTTTTTTATCATGCATGGATGTTGTACTTTTCAAATGCTTTTTTTTGCAACTGTTGAAATTATCATATGGTTCTCATCCTTCTTTTATTTATGTGATGTATCACATTGATTGATTTGAGAATATTGAACCATTTCAGCAGCCCAGGAATAAATCCCACTTGATTGTGGGGAATGATTTTTTTTTAAAAAAATTCATCGTTGAATTCAGTTTGCTAGTATTTTATCGAGAATTTTTGCATCCATATTCATCAGGATATTGGCCCATAGTTCTCTTCTGTAGTGGAGTCTTTATCTGGTTTTGGTATCAGGGTAATGCTGGCTTTATACAATGAATTTAGAAGTTTTCCTTCCTTCATTTTCTATTTTTGGGGGGTTAGTTTGAAAAGAATGGGTATTAACTCTTTTTTAACTGTTTAGTAGAATTCTCCTGTGAAGACATCTGGCCCTGGACCTTTGTTTGTTGGGAGCTTTTTGATTACTGATTCAATTTCTTTGCTGGTTATCAGTCTTTTCAAGTTTTCTATTTCTTCCTATTTCAGGTTTGGTAGTTTATATGTTTGTAGGAATTCATCAATTTCTTCTAGCTTGTCTAATTTGTTGGCACTTGGTTTCTGTAAGATTCTAATTATTTGCATTTCTGTGGTGTTGGTTGTGATTTTTCCTCTCTCATTTATGGTTTTATTTATTTGGGTCCCTTCTTTTTTCTTTTTGTTAAGTCTGAGTAGAGGTTTTATCAATTGTGTTAATTTTTTCAAACTAGCTCCTGGTTTCACTGATCTGTTCTTTTGTTTCGTGTTTTGTTTTAGTTTCTATGACATTTATTTCTGTTCTAATATTTATTTATTATTTCCTTCCTTTTGCTGGCTAAGTCTTCTTTTGTTGTTCTTTTTCTAGCTCCTTTAGGTGTGAAGTTAGGTTGTGTATTTGAGGTTTCCTTGCTCCTTGAGGTAAGCCTGATTGCTATCTTCTTCTCTCAGGACGGCTTTTGCCATATCCTAAGGTTTTGAACCATCAGGTTTTCCTTTTCATTTCTCTCCATGTATTTTTAAATTTATTCTTTGATTTCCTGGTTGACCCCTTCATTGTTTAGTAGCATGTTATATAACCTCCATATATTTGTGGTCTTTCCAAATTTTTTCTTGTGGTTGACTTCTAGTTTCATAGCAATGTGGCCAGAAAAGGTGTATAGTATGATTTCTTTCTTTTTTTTTTTTTATTTCTTGAGGCCTGTTTTGTGATCTAATATGCGATCTATTCTGGAGCATGTTCCATGTGTACTTGAATAGAACATATATTTTACTGTTTTAGGATGGAATGTTCTGAATATATCTGTCAAGTCCATTTGATCCAGTGTGCTATTCAAAGCCATTGTTTCCTTGTTGGTTTTCTGTTTAGATGATCTGTCCATTGATGTAAATGGGGAATTAAAATCCCGTATATTATTGTGTTATTATCAACTAGTTTCTTTTGTTTGTTCTCGTCTTATGTACTTTGGTGCTCACATAAATATTTACAATTATTATCATCATCTTGCAGGGTTGTTCCCTTTATGATTATATAATACCCTTCATTGTCTCTTTTTACAGTCTTTGTTCTAAAGTCGAATTTGTCTGATAAAAGTATTGCTATTACAGCTTTCTTTTGACAGCCATGTGTATGGTAAACGTTTGTTCACTTCCTCACTTTCAATTTGCAGCTGTCCTTAGGTCTACAACTAAGTCTCTTGCAGGTAGCATGTAGATGGGTCTTGTTTTTTTTCTCCATTCTGACACTCTATGTCTTTTGACTGGAGTATTCAGTCCATTTACATTTAAAGTAATTATTGATAGATATGTATTTATTCCCAATTTTATTACTCGATTTGACATTATTTCTGGAGATCTTCTCTGAACATTTCTTGTCTTTGTCACTTTTGGTCTCTCCTTTGCACTTAGAGTCCCCTTTAATATTTCTTGCAGGGCTGATTGCTGATCATGAACTCCTTTTGTTTTTGTTTGTCTGGGAAAATCTTGATCGCTCCTATTCTGAATGATAGCCTTGCTAGATGGAGCATTCTTGGCTGCAGATTTTTTCCATTCAGTACTTTGAATATGCCTTGCCTTCTAAGTTTCTATTGAGAAATCTCCAGCTAGCCTTATGGGTTTCCCTTTGTAAGTTAAGGACTTTTTTGTCTTGCTGCTTCTAAGATTTTTTTTCCTTTAATTTAATTACAGTGTGCCTTGGTGTTGGCCTGCTTTCAGTAATTTTGATGGACGTTCTCTGTTCCTCCTGAATCTGGATGTCTGTTTCCTCTCCCAGATTAGGAAAGTTTCCTGGTATTATTTCTTGAAATCAATTTTCTGCTCCCTTTTTCTTTGTTAAGAATCTAATAATACAAATGTTATGTTTGATGGAGTCATTAAATTCCCTGTCTACTCTCAGGTTCCACAATTCTTTCTCTTTTGGGTTCAGCTTTATTATTTTCAATTATTTTGTCTTCTATATCACTAATTCATTCCTGACTCTTTAAGCCTGTTGTTCATTGCATCAAGCCTATTTCCAAATGCATTTATTGCATTTTTCACTCCTGTTCCTTTTTTTAACACTTTTATCTCTGTAGTAAGGGTCTCCCTGATGTCTTCTATTCATTTCTCCAGTCCAATTAGTATCATTATGATTATTCTTTAAATTATCTAACAGATATGTTACTTATATCTGTTTTGCTTAGATCTCTGGCTGTAGCCTTATCTTATTCTGTCATTTGGGATAAACTCCTCAGTCTTGGCATTTTGTCTGGGTCTCTGTGTACTTCTCTGTGTTAGAAAAGCCAGTTATGTCTCCTGTCCCTTAATGTAATGGCCTTATGAAGAAGAAGCCATGTAGTGCCCAGGGACTGGGGCTTCAGGAGTATCTCTGGTGTTGTTGAAGGTTGAAAGTTAGACTGATATAGGTTATTCCAAACCATATATAAGACTTCAGAGGTTTTAAAAATATATATAAGTAACAGAAATTTTAAATGTATTTTAGAAAATGGTGTTGATCTTTTAAAAAGATCAATGACATTAAATTGTCTGTTTAGTGAAAGTAATGTCTTCATTTCAAAGATTTTCAACTGGGAATTTGGGGCAGAAAAATGTTTTTAACATTTAATACTAATTACATTAATATTACATGATTCTCAATTGTGCATAAATTCATATATTTTAATGAGTCTTTTTCTAAATAAAAATTACCCATTTCTCTTCATAAAACTAGATACTTATTCGGGCGCCTGGGTGGCTCAGTGGATTAAGCCACTGCCTTCGGCTCAGGTCATGATCTCAGGGTCCTGGGATCGAGTCCCGCATCGGGCTCTCTGCTCAGCAGGGAGCCTGTTTCCTCCTCTCTCTCTCTCTGCCTGCCTCTCTGCCTACTTGTGATCTCTCTCTGTCAAATAAATAAATAAAATCTTAAAAAAAAAAAGTTTTAAAACTAGATACTTATTTAAACCCAGAGACCATAGTGTATCTTTGATAATGTTTTAACCAATACCCATTAGTAAGCAAATGGAAAATTCTGTACAATTAAACAATAACCTAAATTCATTCTCTATAGTTAACTTCCTTCTGACGTAGAATGGATAATGATTCTGACTAATATTTCCCTAGTAATGCAACTTAAGTTATCTAAAAGATAATTTCTAAAGGCACAAAATTTTATCAATTATGAATGGTTATTGGTTAACAATGACAACACTAAGAGTTTATCAGATGCAATTTGGGGTATGATTTCTACAGCAAAAATTAATTTAAAAAATAAAACCATCTTATATCAATTTTTATATTCACTCAACATTTTATTTCCAAAAATGTCAGTAATAAATGTCACTATTATTATTTTGAAAGAAATGTTTTAAAAGTTACTTCATCTTCATACAGTTGTATAACTTCAGAGTTTACTGACATCAAAAAGACTTTGATACATTCTTAGCAAATCCTGTTAATGTGCCTTTGTACACAGGATGTACTGATTATTTGGCCCCTGCATTATAAGATTAATAGTAACATTATTAATTATGAATTAGAACATTAAAAAAATGTGCTTTAGCTTTCTATTTTATAGTGAAAACTGTCTGGAAGATATAACCAAATTTCAGAAAGTCAAACACAAATACACAACTTCTATTGAGTTTTTGGTGTTTTAGTAGAACATGGGGAGATTTGCAGAGCAATGTAATCTACTTTTAAAAGATGTCACTGCTACTGTACTTATTTGTCAAAATAAAGATTCTCACATACCAAAAAAAAAAAGTCATTGCAATTAAAAAGGTCCAAATCAGCACCTTATAAAGTTTTATCAAAAACTTTAAAAACTTTAAAAGGTAGTTTTGAAAATGGGGGGCTAGCCTCCCGCAAGAAAAAACTGTCATCCGAGAGCTTTCAAACATTGTAAGTAATACGGACTTCATATAATATTAAGAAAGACAGTTTTTTATTCCAATATGATTTATATCCCTAACTTTTAAAGTACATTTAAAGCTTAATTAAGTAGGAATTTAACAGGCTCTCATGTCTTAGATACAGTACTAGAAGAAGTAGACCAGTAAATTCAACTTTAATTATAATAAAGAGAGGATGTTCCAGGACTGCTTCATTGTTTTTTAAAAAGTACATCTAATTTAATTACATTTAAATGTCCCATTTATTATAATCCTAATTATACATTTGTGCATTCATTTAGGAAATATTTATTGAACAACTACTATGTATCCAGCACATGTTAAGCACTCTTCAGACATGGCCTTGTTGCCAAAGAGTTTATGTATTTTGTTAAGGAGACAAGATATACAGATACGGATGGTTTATAAAGGGCAGTATTAATAGTCAAATGAATGACAGCAATAGCCAGTGCAGAGGATGCTTGAAAAGGAGAGTATGTCCTCCCGATGAAATGGTCAGGAGTCATAGAAATTATGAGTCTCAAGCTGGGATGCATAGATGGGGATGAAAACAAAAGTGTTCCATGCTGGAAATTAGCATATTCAAACTTCCTGAAGCAAGTTTCATTTTAGTAGAATTAAATACATTATTAAAATTTTAAAATTAATCTATAAATATGTTGGAGGTTTTCAGATTTTTTTAAAGATTTGTTTACTTATTTATTTATTTATTTATTTATTTTGGGGGGTTCAGTTGGAGCAGAGAGAGAGAGAGTGAGAATCTTATCCAGACTTCCCGCTGAGTATGGAGCCCAAAGAGCGTCTCAATCTTACAAACCTGATATCAGAATCTGAGCAGAAATCAAGAATCAGATGCTTAACTGACTGAGCCACCCAGGTGTCCCAGTTTTCAGATTTTTGAATGAAGTGTTTCACATCTTAAAAAATAATAGTTTAAAATGATACAGGCAATATGCAAGATTGGAGAGTAGGAACACACCAAAGCAAAAACCAGAAGCATGGAGATAAACTGTACAATAACCCAGATCTGAGGGAATGAAGTGTGTAGTAGTGGAAATAGAAAAGAAAGGGTGGAAGTATGGATATTCTGATAGAAAATTTAGCTTGGTGATGTTTCTTTAAGGGGGCTGGGTAAGTGTGAAAGAAATACAGGATGATTTCATGCCAGCCAGATTTAGTGAAAAATTTGCAAAAGACAGGTAAGGAAAAATAGGAACTAATCTGGGGGAGATGATGATGTAATATCTACAAAGGTTCCATTAGCCCATGGAATGCAATTTCTAAATATTCTGGGATCTCAGGAGTCTATCACCTGAAATTTGTACAACGGAGCAAATTTTACAAAATCATGGGGAGGGGAACAAGTTGAAGGGAAAACTCTTGGCTAGAAATTTCAGTCTAGAAAGGTAAAATTCTCTTTTATCATAAATTTTACAAATGTTATCTGTGAGAGGCAACGTTAAAGTTATGTCTACACTGATTTGACTATCATTGCCTATTGGTTAAGCAACAGTCAAGTTATCTGTTCCTTTTTCATAAATTGATGTTTTAAAGCATCATGTGATAAAGCAGTGTGAACAAAGAATAAAATATTTATATTTATATGTGCTTATTCTATATAGTAAGGTAAGAGTATGTGATATGGAGAACAGAGAAGCAACATAATATTCAAAAAGATTAAAATGAGAAACAACCTCTGAGAATGTCGCATATTCTCCTATTTCATCACAATCAAAACATGCTTTTTTTCTCTTATGTTTATGTTTTCCAAGATACACAGAATAGCATGCAGCTTTAATGCTGAACCAGGAGAGGTTAGATCAATAAGAAAAAATTGGGGGAAAGAGTGATCAATGTCCTATACGTGTCCTAGAACCTCAAACTTCCTTCAGCAGAAAACCAGAATCTGACCTAATGGAGAGCAAGGCGCCACTTTTATGGTTTAAAAAGTACACAAAGACTATAGCATTATAGTTTTGAAAAGTAAATTCTAATGACAACTTTTACTAGCCTCCACAACATGGAGAGGATTCACATGTTATCATTGCTCAGAGAATGGAGTAGGACTTCTGGGCTAACTGCCAATGCCTATTAGAATGATTTTCTCTTCAATCACTAGTTCAAGCATGCATGATATCGCAATGCATAAATAGTAGCACAACAAGTAGGAAATTGAAGACAATCCCTCCCTCTTGATCCTCCTGTTATATTGAGTACTAATGGGATTTAATTTCTAGAGTACTGCATGTAGTTCTGGGACTCTGCCAACTAGGAGTTATGTAAGTGATGGGGAAAGGAGAGCAATCAGAAAAATCAGAGTAAGGTAAAATCAGAACCTAAGCCAGAGTGACTC
The DNA here is from genome assembly GCF_011764305.1 of Mustela putorius furo. Lineage (NCBI taxonomy): Eukaryota > Metazoa > Chordata > Mammalia > Carnivora > Mustelidae > Mustela > Mustela putorius. The sequence continues at coordinate 71,707,272 of NW_025421998.1, read as the reverse complement.
CTCTTTTAGAACAGGTATGGAACATTTTCAAAATTAAATATCAGTAACAACAGAAAACTTCTCCGATAAGGAGGCTAGCAAGGATACAGCCCAAGTCTTAGCCCTCGGGGGTTATAATTTCTGAACATATTGTTTTGATATATGCAATGTTTGGCTGAGAGGAATTGCAAAGAATATTCCTAGTTCGAGTTAACCTGAACTAGGGAATCAGGTACTCTTGGGGATTGCCTGGACAGGGCTTGAATTTTTTGCTTTAATACAGGCAGAGAAGCTGGATTCTAAGTGCAGAGAGAGAGATAGGAGAGAATACTGTGGTGCACATTAATGTCACATCTTTTCTCACTTCTGATTCTTTAGGAAGATATGCATTGCTCTTCTGAGTGGAGAGTCTTTATTTGTCCCACTCCTCCAGCAGAGGCCTTTTTAATCTATCACACTTTGGAGCACATTTCCTGGCTTGTCTTTGTAATTCTGCATTGAGGCATGCATCTTCTAGACTCTGACTTTATTGTGACCCAATATTTATTATAGTTAGACTGGCTACCATCAACATTTCTTAGGTCTGACTAGGTTATAAATAGAGATTTAAAGGTCTCTAAACTTTTGAAAAATTGCATAAAAATACAGCTAAATGACTTCTTTGCAATTGTTTCTAAAATAACTTTAAAATGGGGATACAAATCATTTAAACTATGCATACAATGGGGAGGGGAAGTGGTGGAAAACTTATCTATAAAATCCACAAAAAAGGTGGGGATTGTAATTATGTATCTGTGCAAAGATTAAAGTTAGTGTCCGATTTCAAACTTACTATTAAATTAATCTATATCAACATACTGTCAGAGTTGGAAAGAAAATTAGATTATGAATAAAAGGTTGTTTCCTACAACATTTAGAGAGTCATCCACAGGACATGAAATACTTTTGTGTTAAGTTTTAGTTTTCATTTATTTTATCAGGTGAAATTAACTTTCAACCACAATCATTATCCAGAGCTAGAGAACATTGGGAGTTAAGAATTTTATCCACATCCTTGTATTTACTTGGAGACTGACTAATGTGTACAGTGGTTCTCCAATGGTCACTGTCAACTCTCTGGAGCAATTTCTCATAGGTGGGCCTATAGCTCTGAGTATTGGAAAGATCATCATAATCAGCATGTTTCCAAGTACTGCCAAAAAGTGATTACAACTACATATATATGTATGTTTATTATTATATACATATGTGGAGTATATATCATATATACTACAAACACTTTGACTTAAAACCACCTTAAAAATAAATATAAGTATATAAGGAGCTATGTAGCAAAAATACAGGAGATAAATGGAATAGTAAGTAACAATGCAGGTTTTGAGGTCAAAATGCTTGGATTTGAATCTCTGCTTTACCACTTAAAATGTGCTATCTTCCTAACCACTTCCCACCAATTTTTTTCATCTACAAATTAAGGAATATACCCACACTTACCCTCCAGGTTATTGTCAGCATTAAATGAAATAATATGTTAAAAATACTTAAAACATGTCCTGGAATAAAGTAAAAAGTCAATAAATGTTGTAAGATGATGATGAGAATGATGCAGAAGAGTAGGAGGGGAAACATGAAGCAATGGTCAAGTTGGCAAGAGTTCAAATGGGAGTTTATTACTTTGAGGCAGGCAATGATAGAAATATAAAAACAAACCTTTAAAAAAATTTGTTTTTGGCTATCAACCTTTTCCAGCTCTCTTGAATTCAAGTTTAAGGAAGACATGCAAATTGGTGTTAAAGTGACCAAGATTCTCTCAAATTATTTTTTATTTACTGCTCACTAAAGTCCAAAATTTAAAAAGAGGAAATTATTCCTATGACAAATACTAGAGAAAGAAGTGGATTTGGTTCTAATTTGAATATGAAATAACTGAGAGCAAATGAGAGAATTAAGTAATATTCAGAATGATCAAAATATCGTGGTTGAAAAATAAGCACACTCCCATTAGGCAGAGAGATGGTCCAATGTGAACAAGGGACAGGCTCTTAGACAACTCATGAGTTAATAATTAGTGAATTACTGTGGGAACCCATAGTAGAACAATTGTGGTAAAAACTTTATTTCTGATCTTCCAACAAAAATTTACTATATCGATTTGTTTCTGACTAAATCATAAGGTAACAACTTCAAAAAAATCTGACTTGTATGGTCTCTCATCTAAAATTGTGTAAATAATTTACCGTTCATCATATCTCAGTGTGTAGAAAACAGAACTTCATTTTTTAATATTTCTCTACCCATAAACCCATATTTCTAAAACTGCTCCCAGGTACAAGAACGCCTACCAGCTAGGACTTCTCTGTTGGGGGAAAAAAAAAAGCATAATTTTCACCGTTAAAACTTTATCATGTTTTCTGTGAGATCTTTCTGAGCAAATCTACTGGTGTACACTGTTGATTTCAGACCCCAAGAATCCTTAAGTACTGTTTGCAGTGATGTCCAGGACTCATAGATCTTTATAAATAGACTACCTTTATAAAATCTAACTGTATTTTCAAAGAAATAAAAACCTACCATTGGCAGGTGGGGGAACACTACTGGGAAGCTTGTTAGGGAAGGAATAAGTCCATGTTTAGAAAAGAAAAATGTTTAATTGGTGTCTACTTTTCTGTTTTATTTTACTTAGACAAAAAGAACAGCCTTATTATTTATGATACACTTTTAAACTAGTTACCATAACATACAAAACAGCAGAACATGGCTAAAAACTACTTTAGGGACTTGGTTTGTTCCCCTAAAAGACAATTTCTAAATTTTTACTTGAGGGTATAGATATATTAATCTTCTGTTTTTATATAATGTGATATGGAAGCACAATGTTTTATAAACTACAGCTTAGTTGTGTAAAGGAGGAAGGGGGAAATAGAGCCAAGTCACCAACAGACCACAGAAAGTAGTGATGCGCGGAATCATTTACCAAGACAAGAGAAGATGGAGGGCAAACCTATAAAAGTCCATAAACCTTGTTACTGAGCTATCAAAGTTGGATCCAGAGTTATCACCATTATTCACACTTGGCTCCTTTTGGCCACACCTAGCAGAACTCTATAGCGTCAGGTCTAAGCGCAAGGAGTAACGCTATATATAGAAGGTAATAAGAAGATAGAGCACAAGGTTTAGTGTCATGCCAACTTAAAGCCTCAGATCTATAAATGACCTGAATTCAGTCTCACCTTCCTCAGGAAAATCATAAGAAAGAAAGATAAGTCAGATCCAGTCCTTTGATTCTTAATAATGTCAACTTTTCTATGTGACCATAATAATCAATTTTTATCCCTTATTCCTATACTTATTTAAATTCCTTTCGCACCTGTTCTTAAATTGGGCCATAATCTTAATTAAGAATAATAAAGATTTTTTTTTATTTATTTAGCCCTAAATGGGACCCAAGAGGATAAAAAAAGGTTGAGATATTGTGGAATTTAGTGAAATCTCCAATCAAATTCATATGGTTCATTATGATGTGCTATGTTACTATGTCCTTGGCTCTAGATTCTTTACAAAAGTCTCTCTAACATCTTAATAACTTTAGTTATTTTTCCTTAGAAGCTCTTCATTCTAAAAAAATGTTTTCCTGGATTTCCTTCTTGAGGTCTGCCAACTGCAATACCTCATAAATGTCTAGGTATAAGTATACTGTGGTTTTAGGACTCAGGATACCCACTTCCCTTAGAAGCCTTCCTGTGGAGGCCCAGCAGACTTTTAGAAGTATTTTTATCTAGTATCACTCAAAAAATGACCACTAGATTATCTTCTATCTTAAAATAAATTAAGCAGATACAACTGTCTTCCCCCCCACCCTGTACCTGTCTATTCCTGTTTTAAGCACATTTATTGTTTTTATCCCATAAACATTTTTCTGACATTATTTCTATATATTTAGTGTTTTTCCTAAGAGATGCTCATGGCCAATATATCTCTCCATATTCTGTGGTAAGGTACAGTTCAGGTCTTTAAAAAATATATTTGTCATAAAGTACTAAAAGGAATAGCTAAGGAAAAATCTATAGCCCTTTATTATTAGTAATAAGAAATGTTAAATGCTGAGCAACACTCTGGTTTATGTTCAAAACAGATGAAAAATACCTCACTTCCCCAATAATCTTGGAGCAGAACTGGTTATAAGCTACAATGTATTATATTAAGTTAGTCAAGAAGTGCTGTGATTTGATTTTTTAAAAATATATTTTGATCACAATGAAGATACATGTTTTGAGCCATGTCTTTTAACCTCGCCAGGTCTCCGTTTTCTTACTTAAAAATTAGGGGATTTAGCTAGATATTTTTATGTTCCTTTGGAACAGATGCTTCTGATCTGATTTTTTCAATCTCTTTATTTTTCCAAATCTCTTCTTTTGAAAATTGCTCAAATATCAAAAATGTTTTCAAATATTAATGGGAAAGTATTCTTGCTATTTTAAGCAGTCACATTAATCTCTACATGACTTTTAAATATTCTTAAAGTATCTTATTTTTAAGGCATGAAGACAGACATTTCTCTTCAAATTCCAGGAGATAATGAAAAACAAACAAACAAACAAACAAAAAACATTACTTCATTTAGTTTCTCTCAGTCATGTTCAGAGGGCCCTTCCTCTAACATCTATTCTATCCATGCAAGGGTGACCAGAGAACCATATGAAGGGGCAGAGCAGAATATATGTACACAGAACTTCCATTCTTTTACTTTTATGCAGCCTTGAATGTTTTCATGTGAAAAATGACTTAAAACTTGATCTCTAAACCTGGAACTGTGATGTCACAAACTATTCAGATCATGTGGAGGAGGACTTCATTAAAATTTAAAGACTGAAGACTGTAAAATGGTTTGTAACCTCTGAACTGCAGAATTTATGCATATACATGGATAAATAGCGGGCACATTTATAAATATTAAAAATAAATATCTGACGGGGGCACCTGGGTGGCTCAGTGGGTTAAGCCTCTGCCTTTGGCTCAGGTCATGATCTCAGGGCCTTGGGATCGAGTCCCGAATTGGGCTCTGGCTCAGCAGGGAGCCTCCTTCCTCCTCTCTCTCTGCCTGCCTGTCTGCCTACTTGTGATCTCTATCAGTCAAATAAATAAATAAAATCTTTTTTTTTTTTTTAAATGTGATATATTACCCATGACTTGAACATTGGGTTTTAGGGCTCTATTAAGTATTGCGTAAATGAATAAGTGAATGAGTAAGTGAATGGAGGACAGGGGGATGCATGTTTTATAGTGGTCTGAAGTCTTGCCTTAGATCTATGGAAAAAAATAGCTTTCATGGTTACTTTGTTGGGCTCATACAAGCAGGACTTGTTTTCTCTGTCTCTACTGATTCTGAAAGGTTGTATTTTCAAGTTTACCATAATTCTTTTTAGAGTGAGAACCCAACTCACCTCACCAATGACTTATCCATAAGCCTGTAAAACAACGGAAAAATAACAGTGTGGGAAACAGACTACCAGAGCAAAGCGAGAGACGCCAGGTTTGGAAGAGATATCAAAATATGGGAGACTGATGGGCCAAAAGTCTCGAACAATGACATTCTGTGGATACAGAGCAGAAGAATGCTGGTTGTTGAAGAACTGTACAGGCTGGAAAACTCCCTGAAAATGTAATCGTAAAGGTCTGCCAGCAGCAAGGCCTATCGTGGTTTATAACAAATCTTTACGTAAAAATTCCCTAACCCACAAACCCTAAATCTTATATATTGTCACTGATCATCTGCTATTTTCTAGGATTTTCAATTGGGTTGAAGTGTAAGCTTTAGTTTATTTGAAATCAGTAAAAATAAATCAGAGTCTGAGTTTAGCTATAACTGGTTTACAATGAGAAGAAATGCCCTGTGAGAGATAGGGCACTTGCTACGCTACACATATTGAGAATTTATACAGGTCTAATATTAAGCCATAGAATTTTTCTAATAAATTCATTTGTTGATGTGTGTGGCCTCTCAACGAACATTTGCATTAGACACGCATGCGGCTGTAATTAGCCAAAGTAAGACAAGAGCCATAAATAGTATAGATTTGACTATTTTATAAATAATGCTGAGAAGCCCTGCCACATTTTTCTGGACTTTGTTTAAATTTATCAGGTAAGCAACACACTGGAATTTGTTGTTCTGTTATTGTGGAATCCGTCACATGTATGGATGTATTGCACAGTGCCACCATTACGTGTCACATATGCCATGACTCAATCTCCCAATCAGAAAGAAGTTCACATATGTGCCTCAGAGAGGTTTCCTTCTAAAATGGGTGGTGAAAATGAACAGGATCTAAGGTTCCTCAAGCAGCACACGGCAGGTCTGCAAGGATGCAGACAGGGCTACGGATGTGGCTTCATGGAAAAGAAGAGCCTCTGTTTGCGGGTTGTGGGGGTGGTGGGTGTGTGGTGACATGCTCTTAGGTATCATTTAATCATGCATAATTACTGTTATGGACGCAAAATTGAAATAAAATTATTGGCTCTGGGAGGTGTTTTTGACTTAGACCCACAGTTCTGGCTGAGATGGTGTCAGAGCTGTGAGGAGAAAGGCTTGGCAGCATCTGTCTCATGAATCCCAGATGCTACCATGGTGGTGGTTCTTGTGGTTTGGAGTCACTTCAATGTATGCAAGGGAGGGCTCCCTCTCTGGCAAATGTGGTGGAAAGGGAGGGCAATAAAACTGTCTGCATTCATTCTGGGTACAGATAAGAAGCTTTTTGAGGTTCTGGGCCTAATTTTCATTCTAGAAGAATTTAAGTTTAACTAAACACTTAACTAGATCTTTGAGTATACCAGTTACACTAGGGTCATCTATCTTAGACTAAGATATCTCTTAATGAGTAGACCCCGATTCCCTTTCACTGTGGGCCCCTATAGCTCTGCTCAGGGTTAGTTCCTTAGACTTTTGTGTCTATCTCTTCACCTCTGCTCTGGCACTAAGGTTTTGGGAGTGAATCTCCCTTCTGTTTGGATCAAGTAATCGTAGGAATTTGATATTTAATTTTGCAACCCAGTATCTATCCAGTCAAAACCTAAGTAGAAATCTTTTTCAATTCTGCATCACCGAGACCTCAGTTTGAGTCCCCGGTTCATGTTTAGCAACTAAAAATAAACTTAGAGACCTATATACTGTCTCAATCAATCCGAGCTTGGGTTTTCTGTGGTTAATATGAAGATGAAATGTAACTTAAATATAAAGCACATAGCATAATGCCTGGCATAGAGAGTGACAGTTTTCTTTGTTTACGTCTCTATTTTTCTTCTACTATTCTATTACTAAGTGTCAAGAATCCCTGTGGAGGCCTAAATGACATCTTTCCCTCTATACACACATCTACCCACTTGCCTACTCCCCAATACATGCAAGCATGCATGCATTTTTATTGGTAACTCAGGACCATCTGTACTTTAAAAGAGAGTATTAGATCCTAGAGTATTAGAAAAAAGGAAACCTTATCTAAGCAAAATTTGATGAGAAGAAAATTTTAAAGTCCTAGGATTAATCTATGAATGTAGTTTTATCATTTCAAACTCTCATTAGCCAGTAAAGATTCATTTTTCCCCTACAAATTTACCTTGTGTGAAATGCTGAATATGGAGTTATGTACCATGCTACTTTTAAAAACATATCTAACAACTTTTTGTCAAGTTCTTTTAACTTTTCCAGCTTTGTTAGTTCAAGGGGCCTCATCTATGCTAACATGCCATGTATATAACATAAAGAAGCCAAGACTAAGTTACTCATTAACTGTTTGGCAAATCATATTCCAAACAGTAGGATAGTCACTGGGTAGTATACAGATAAGAAAACCTGTTCACCACTAGAACAGCACATGGCTTTGACATACACTAAACTAAGTACAAGTTAGGATATTATAAGTCCTAAGGAAAGGAGCAAGCAATTATTGTAGGACCACAATAAGACTAGCAATAACTTCTAGTGGGAAATGAAAAAGAGAAATCAAGAATCTTCTCATAAGGAGGGTAACATTGACAAGGATTTTAAAATACTTGTAAGTGAGATTTTTGATAGCTTAAGAAGTGCAAGACTAAGGAAAGGTATTCTGGACCTAAAACCAGATGGACAAAGAGATATAAAGTTAGGTATTGGTTTGATAAGCTGGTGTAGAGTGCATTGATGTGGTGAAAAATGAGATCTGAAAGGCAGGCTGGGCACAGATCTGGGGGGACTGATTGGGAATAGAAAAGTGCTATTTTCTAGATTCAAAATCTCCCATCACCCAAAGACAGTTAGACTTTCTCATACTGAATGAGAACCACAATTTTCACTTATTTATTAATTCTGATAGGTTAATGTGCCATAAGAGACACTATACTGAGTTGTGCGGAAATACACTGCTGAATGAGAAATGACCGTTGACTTTAAGATACTTTGGGAGTTAAAAAAATGTGTCAGACAGAAAGACAGAAGAGACTAAGTGTTCTAAAAAGTACACACATAGGGATGCAAATGAGTGAGAGTTAATTTGGACAGGGTAGGCATGGACCAAGGGAAAGCATCAAGGGACAAATAATGTTTAAGCAAAACCTTGAAAAAGAACTGGATTTTGATTATTAAAGAAAAGAAAATAGAAGAACATTCCAGGGTGATGGAAGTGAAAGGCATAGGAATAGTTCTATTTGGTTCAATTTAAGGAAAACAAGAACATGGTGAAGGATGTTGACCCTTCCATGGAGGGACAGAAATAGGTGGGGGTAATAGGAGGTAGGTATTAACTGGAAGTCTGACAGTTTGTATGTTGGGGAAAGATAATAAAATGCCTTCAAATGGTGAAAAACATTCTATAAGCTATATGGAACTAAAAGAAGGTATGAGAATAAAAGTGCCATAACCAGCTTGATCTAACACCAAGAGACCTCTGGCAGAGTGTGAAGAACAGAAAGTCACTCATTTATCCAACTATTCATCCAGAAATAGAGATCCAACAACTACTATGTGCCAAGAACTGGGCCAGGTTTTGGAATACAATAAATAATAAAGTGGACTTGATCTCAGAGACAGGGATTAATCAAACATACAAATAATGTATAACCAGAAACAGTGATAAGGGCATGAAATATCTTTACAAAGAGTCTCTATTTAGTCTGGAGTATTAAGGAGAGCTCCTGAAGGAAGGGATGCCTTAAGCAAACATCTGAAAGGTGGACAGGAATGAAGTCTGGTATGTGCTTGTGCGTATTTGGGAGGGCAGCTGGGGGTGGGGGGTGGGGCAGGAAGGAAGCATTTCAAGCAGAAGGAAGACTTGCACAGGAAAGAATGGTACAAGAAAGAAACAGGAAGGCAAGATGGAGCTAAGAGAGCAACAGAGAGGGAGCGTGACAGCAGAGTGGAGTCAGAGCCAGGGAAAGCCAAAAAATAGTTCTGTGTTCGCTTTTTACATTTTATAAAGTAATCAAAAATTTATTTTACCTTTAAGGCAGGTAGTTCATGACATGGTCTCTATAGTCAACATTGTGTAGAAATTCTCTATAATTTAACAATAAACTCCTTTCAGCTAAGGATTACCTATAGTAAATTCATACTCCCTAATAAAGTAAAAGGTGCAATGGTTGTAAGTGTGTTGTGATAAGGACCGCAAAATTCTGCTTTCAAACCAGAAAAAGCTTGAACAGCTTCATGTTTTAGTCTCTCAAAGTTTCAAAGATAATGCATAGCCATCATACCTTCCACATTATAATTACTTTCAGTATTTCAATCCCCTTTATATTTCATAAAACTATTATAATTATTACAACTAAATAAAATATTTCCCTTTGACAAATTATGGCATCAGAAAGAAAGAAGGGAAGGAAGGAAGGGAGGGAAGAGGAGGAAAAGGAAAAGGAAAAGGAAGGAAGAAAGATAAAGTTATTCCAGTTCCACAATTTTGAAACCTTCATTGCATCCTAATGAGCAGTATCTGCTTCCTTTTTATCACCACTTCATCAACGTGCCAATTTGCAAAGTTAAGCTGAGACTGAAGTCTTCTGATAAAGACAGAGCTTAAACTTTATAACCATGGATGTTTCCTACATTCCTATGCATGGCAAATAAAATAAAGTTTTTACTTTGTTTTTCAAATGCCTTCCTAAAACTTATCGCTATGGGAATGTCACCAGCCGTGAGCTTTGAGGTGACCAGATAATAATAAGGTGAGCTGCTCAGAAAGTCCAGAAAGCACTGAATCAAAAAAAAGGCAATTTCTCCTTTCTGGTTTTTCAGCTAGTCAGCTTTACTCCTTTAATCTAATACATTCTGGTGGAATACTGCATATGACATAATATGGTCTACCACAGTGGCCTTTTCTACTTTTGAAATTTGGCTGATAGCTTCAAAATATATAAATACTCATTTGTAAAGGGACTGATGGAAGAGGGAAGACAGAAGGGCAGCTCTGGTTCTCTGAGCCTTATACTCAGGACATGTGAGTGTGGAACAGAAGCAGGTCAGAGGGCATGACAGCACCACAGGGAGAAGACGGGATGAGAAACACAGTCATTATGGCTGCTAAAGAGGGGCCGGTTGGCTACTGGGGATGTATAAGAGTGTTATTAAGGATTCTTGTGTCCAAATTCTAAAAGCAAAATGAACAACCTTCAAAGTGCTTAGTCTTCATTAACTACAGTCTTTCCTAAGGAAGCAAAATATTTATTGAGCATTTATTACATCTCAAAATCTGTGTCAACTGAAGAGAACTGAAGGAGGAAAAATCCAGCGTCTTCAAAAAGCTCAGAGTAGTCTTTAATTTAATCTTTAATTAAAATTAAAGATAATTTTAATACAGTGTAATATGACTTCATAGTGTTTTGGTGGAAGCAAAGAAGAATGAGACCTAGCTTGCTTGGTGAGAATTACTTGGAATTCTTTCTGAAAGAGGAAAATTTAAATCGAGATTTAAGTAAACTGAAGAGAGGTATTCCAGGTAGAGGACAACAGGAGCAAAGGCAGGTACTTTGGTGAGGAGTGGCACGTAATGTGGGAAGCTATAAACAAGATGGCAGGAGATGAAGCTCGGAGTCTGGGAGTGTGACCACATTGGCTGGTTGAGTAACCTGGCATTAACGCAATAAAAGATGCCTTGTTAAACAGTTTGGATCATATCCTGAAGATAACAGTGAACAACTGAGAGTTTTCTCTCCCCGCTTTTTGTGTTGTTTTGTTTATTAAAGTGTAGTAGATAAACAATAGTGTATTAGTTTCAGGTGTATGACATAGTGATTCCACAGTTACATACCTTACAAAATGCTCACCACCATAAGTGAAGTTATCATCTGTCACTATACAAAGCTACTGCAATATTATTGACTATATTCTTTATGCTTTGCTTTTCATCCTTGTGACTCACTTATAATTGGAAGTTTGTATTTCTTAATCTCCTTCTATTTTGCCTGTCCCTTACCCTCGAAGGTTTCCTTAAGCAAGGAAGTGATGTAGGCAGGACTGTGTGTGTATTTGTGTGTGTATAATTGTAATTATATGGATATAAGTTTGATGGTACCAAAAATGGAAGCAGTGGGACCAGTTATGAAACAACTGCAATGGCTGTGATGAGACATGATAAAGGTTCCAACTATTGGAACGGTGGTTCCTATACACCTGAGTTTGGTGCTGGATTGGATGGGCCTGGACAATTAAAGAAATGGTCACCAAAGATGACTCCTAGGTTTCTAGAACTTAGAGGATTTTAAGGGAAAAACAATTTTTGGGAAACATAAAATGCTCAACTTGATAAATGATCCACTGAAGTGCCTATTACCATTAAAGGAAGATGTCCCATAAACAGCTACAATTAAACTAGAATGAAGCTTTGTGGAGAGATCACAACTTGGAAATAGAAGAGTCTGGGTCACTAACTCATGTATAAGAGGCAGCTGACACTTTGAGGGTGGATGAAATGACCTATGGATATGCTCTGGATTGCAGGATAAAAGCAACAGACTGAAGACAGTGCCCTGGGAAGGAGAGCATTTAATGGATGGGCAGAAAAAGAGGAGCCTCTAAAGGACACAGAAAACAAACAGCCTGAGGCATATGAAGAGCACCAGGAGATGAACTGTTTTGCAAACCAAGAGTGGAGAGATCCAAGATGAGCCCTCCAAAACAGACTCACTCCAAAAGTTAATGCTTTCTAACACCTCAGTGTTAATGCTTTTTAAAAATGACAATGTTAATAATACACAAATATCTTCTATTCACAAATTCCTTTCAATTCTTCTAATTTTTAATTTCTTCACTTTCTTATTCCCATAGTCCTCAGGATGTGATACTGTATGTCCTCTTGAGGGGTACAGAACATGATTACCCATCTTTAACAACAGGGCAAGAAAACAACAACAAAGAAGGCGGTAAGTAGGGAGGAGCTATAAATTAGAGGTTTCACCCTTTTCAGTTGAAATATCTCCAAATGATATGTGGAAAGGAAACCATGTTTGGGTTTTGCTCCCTTTATTTCAGGTTTGATTAGCCAGTTCATGGCTTATCCTCATCCTTCACTTTTGTTTCCTTCTGATGCTCACTTTAAGCAATTTTGGAGTTTGTTGGCACTTCTTTAGGGGCAAGTCAGGAATAAAAAATAAATTCATTTCAAGCAATATACTTATGTAAATGGTGCTTATATTTTTATATGAAAACTCAAAGCCAGATATTCAAAATGAGTATCACGTTTGTTTTGACTGCCGACCCAAAGCAGACCACCACCACTACTCCTTCTAATAGTAGCCAAGCATAACAAGAAACATAAGCAACCAAAAACCACACATAAAACAAATCCTAAGGAATGTATGCAGAAGCTAAATAAACAGTGGAGGTCACCAAACACATGCACTGTCAGGAAAAGGGGAAAGAAATCTATGGAAAAAAGAGAAACCACCTGCCAATTTCAAATAATTCAACTCCAAGAACTGACTGTGGTGAGCCTACTTGCTGATCCTAGACAGTCACCACTCAGACTTTCTGTGCTTTGAACACTAGCAAAAACAATCTCAAATTTCATGCAGTGCAGAGCTTAGCACACAGGTGTTGTAATCACAATTTCAGTTTTGAAAGTGTCCTTGCTCTATTTAGAAAAGAGTGAGCTATTTGTGATGTTGTGAATTGAGGAACAATGAAAAAGAAAACCTTAAGCTTAAGTCTTAGTGCAATTCATGTCAAATATGTCTATTGTTTCTGTTTAATTATATTTGAAATCTATAGTAACCCATAATCTAGCAACTATCCCTATAACATGGAAAAAAGTGAGAATCTGAAATTTTGCAGAAGTTTCAACATATGTATTCCATCTTAAGAGTTTTCAGTGATAGGCGCGCCTAGTGTCTCAGTGGGTTAAAGCCTCTGCCTTCGGCTCAGGTCATGGTCTCAGGGTCCTGGGGTCAAGCCCCGCATTGGGCTCTCTGCTCAGCGGGGAGCCTGCTTCCTCCTCTCTCTCTCTCTCTGCCTGCCTCTCTGACTACTTGTGATCTGTCAAATAAATAAATAAAAATCTTAAAAAAAAAAAAAAGAAAGAATTTTCAGTGATACCTGAAGCTTACAAATCCAAGACGGGGTCCAGGACCAAACCTATGTACTATACCAAGACCAGAATCAAGGAAGTTTGAGGGTATTGCAGTAGATGTTTTAGCTGAGAAGGCAAAAGACCAGAGCTTAAAGAATTACAAGAATCTTTAATAATGGTTCAGGCAAGGTCAAAATAGGCAAGGTTAAAATCTCTAATAATGGCTCTGGCAAGGTCAAAATAACCAACTGAGGTGGTATGAGGTCCTTGCAAGTATGTAGACATAACAACAGAAAATCTGGAAGGTTGCTGATACTTAAGCCTTCTGAGTGAAGAAGAATTTCACAATTAGAATGCTGCTAGGCCATAAGTATCCTGAAGTTTCTTACCTAACTGATTTCCAAGTCTCTGGAATAGAGTTCAGTCAAGAGAATAAGAAGTAAGAACAAGCAATGGCCCAAGAGTTTGGTGGGTGGGCAAACTTCCAGCATAACTCAAAAAGCAGATCTATGGCAGAATTCTAGTTACATACACTGGACATGTGTGACGAATTTAGCTTTGGTAATCACCAAGTATCACTTTATCAGAATGGGACTCAAGAAGGAAGTGAGCTGGGTGCCTGGGTGGCTCAGTTGGTTAAAAAACTGCCTTCGGCTCTTCAGCTCAGGTCTTAATGACTCCTGCATTAGGTTCCCTGCTTAGCAGGGTGTCTGCTTCTCCCTCTGACCCTCCCCCTTCTCATGCTCTTTCTCTTTCTCATTTTCTCTCTCTCTCTCAAATAAATAAATAAAATTTAAAAAAAAAAAAAAAGAAGGAAGTGAGTTGTGATGTAGGATGGAGGTCAGGAGCCCAAGCCTGGGGGCTAGCTTCCTGTCAGTAGGGAGTATGCTTCTCCTTCTCTCTCTCCCTCTGCCCCTCCTCCCACTCATGCTCTTTCTCACTCTCTCAAATAATTAAATAAAATCTTAAAAAAAAAAAAAGAAAATTTAAGTCATGTATAATTCTAGCAGGGTCTGGGCATGGCAGATGATTATGATAATAATCATCATGACGATTAAAAAAGAAGAAAAAAAACAGGTTTGAAAACACTGCAGAGCTGGGGGAAGGGAGGGTCTAGTCAGAAAGGGGCATATGGAACTTTTGGAGGGGAATGGAACTGTTCCATAACCTGATCATACTGGTAGTTACAAGACTATATGCATTTATCAAAACTCCTAGACTCACACAGTAAAAAGGGTGAATTTTACTGTATGTTAAAATCACCTCAATTAAGAAATCAATCTGTGAGAAAATATATGCATCATGATCCCAATTTTATAGAAAAAATGTTACATCTAAAAGTACTAATGGTAGTTACTTCCAGGAAGTATACTTATGGATTTACTGAAAGACATTCCAGTCAGAATCAGACACTTCAGTTGAAAGGTTATATATAATCAAGACTGTGATGGCCATAATAAGATCATGCAATTGCAGAAATTATGAGCAGAAAAATCACTAGAAACTCAAAGGAAATCAATTCAGTTGAGAGATGAAGACAGAATAGAAATAAAAAGCTGTAAATAGGTATACATGTTTGTAGGTATAAGAAGAAAAGTTACCATTCAGATTGTAGCCCATGAATATTTTTCTCCTTGAACTGGCTTTTAGGCAAAAGAAGTTGCTCATTACTAATAGAAGCCACTGAAAAATAGTAAAAGTAAATTAAAACAAAACAAAACAGGCTAGGACAGAATTCTTCGTCACACAAATAGAGCCCGCCCTTCAGCTAATCAGTACTCTTTGGGATTAGCTGTCCAACTAATTATGATCTACCCAACTGCATTATCATCTATTCCCTATTTTTTTTTTCTTAATCTTATTTGGGCTATGGGGAAGCCTTATACAATGCTTTAGATAGAAGGCATCTTCTACAGCTTTCTTTTTCTCTGTCGAAAAAGATAATAGAGTAGTCCTTTCTTAACCACGTTTTACTTTCCATTGTTTGGGTTAACTGCGGTATGGGTTACAGTACCGCGCGGTTGCCTACATCATTCCCCTCATTTGCTCTCATTATGTAGGCACTTTATCATCTCCATCATCACAAGAAGGGTGAGTACAGTGCAAGATATTCTGAGAGAGAGACAGAGAGACAGAGACCATATTCACTTAACTTTTATTACAGCATATTATTTTAATTGTCCTATTTTATTAGCTACTGCTGTAATCTCTTGCTGTACCTAAATTACAAATGAACTTGATCAGGGGTACGTATAAATAGGAAAAGCAAAGTAATATAGCGTTCAGCATAACTATGGTTTCAGGCATCCACTAAGAATCTTGTAACACATCTGATACGTATAAAGGGGGACCAATGCATGGTTAGTTGGACAAAATTTTTCTCTATGAACTCATTGTTGCTTCCAATGAGCACTATTCCCCTTTTTAAGAGCTCAGAAATTATACTTTTAGTAAACTGTTCTACTCACAACTTACAGCTTTGAGAACTCATCTACCTTTCTTGTTTATCATTTTTTTTTTCTCTTCTCCCCTGCCCCTTCCTTTTTAAATGGGGGCCGCTGTATCTACCCCTTGGATAATTCTTTGGGCAAAATTTCCACTTTCCACATTTACTAAAAAATTCCAGACAACTGTTTCCAAACTTCACTTCCCAATTTTATCACCTTACAGAGGGATAACATTTGTGCATGCCAGGTTTGGAAGTAAGGAGCTGCTTTTTAACCATCCTTTCCCTAATATGGATTCTAATTCCTTTTTAATGGTGTTTGTTTAGTACTTTTCAACCCAAAGATCATTCTTCTTGATTCAAAAAAAAAAAAAAAAAGTCAAAATAGAAGCTAAATTGTTTCTGTCTTTCTTAGTCGCTGATTTAAGTCTCAAGCAGCAGATCTATCATTTCCGTGTTTTTTCTTCTTACTCTGAACATAAGGACATTTGTATTGAAATTACATTTGCCACATTCATACTGTATTTTTATATAGACTTCGAGTTCACAGAAGTGACATGGTTTGCCAGAGAGCCTTGAGAGAGATTAGGGCTAACCCCTCCCCTCAATAAGCTATTTTAGTGATCAGGATTGACTGTATTAAATATGATGATTTACATTTTCACTCTGTATTTACTTAAAAAATGTAAATCAAGTAAAATTTCCATAAAGTGATTACAAATAAAATGAGTAAAATGAGTAGGTAATATGTTTAAATTTCAAGCGTTGCATTACTTACAATTAAATATAATTTTTAAGTGTCCTAGATCTCTATTAACCAATATGGTAGCCAGGAGCCACATGTGGCTATTTAAATGTAAATTCCTTCAAAGACAGCACATTAAAAAATTCAGGTCCACATTTCAAGTGCTCAGTAGCCACATGGGTTGGTTTAATTGTGTTGGACAGTACTGCACAGAACGTTTCCATCATCACAAGATGCTCTATTGGAAACCGCTAATCTAGATACATAAAATTTGACGTCTAATTGACTTTTTTCAAGTACAGTCTTCTTGTACAAAATTTCTACACATGCCAATCACTGATTTGCTGTTATATTAACAGCAATGCATACATTGCATCTTGAATGAACTACCTGCAAATTATAATTAAATGTATTGATCTGTTCTCATATCAATTGATTTTTAAAAAGACAACTAATAAATGTAAATGTATCATGCTTCAGATCACAGGATCCAGTGATACTGGCTAATCTGAATTCCCAAGATGTTTACTGCAAAGCCTACCCTGCTAGCATATCAGGGCAGTACATTTTAGTAGTATCTGGGCACCATTTACTATTCCTAAGAAAGCTATGGTAGTTAACCAGGAATGTCTATGTCTAATTTCAACTCCAAAGGAAAATATCATCCCAAGGATCAGGATGTAAAAAGACACTGTGCTGAAAATAGGTGTCCCAGCACTAATTCTTTTTCCATCTTCTAGTGTTTGTTCTCTAAGACAGTCCTGACAAGCACAAATAGAAACCACAGCTAAACCTCTCAGTAGCTGGCGACTTTTTTCTTTTCTGAGCCAGAAACTCTTTCTAATAGCTCTGGGAGAAATGTAAGAGAACTGGCTATAGTAATATTAATAAAATAATATGAAGAAGTTAAGACTCTAAAAAGAGATTTAGGGAAAACATGGTAGTATGTTGCACAGTGGCCTGCAGGTAAATGCTGAATAACTTGAATGTAAGGGTATGGAGAGTCAAAAGGGAAGAGGGAATAAGGAAAGAAAGAAGGAAGGGGGGCGGGGAACAAGGGAGGAAATGAAAGATGGCAAAATCACCCAACAATGTCGCAGGAGAGCTTTCAAGTTCACAAAAAAACCTAGTTAGACGTATAAATGAATGAGCAATTTGTAAGTAATAATATAAACCATGGTAAAGCATATTGCCTAAGGTTTGACTCATATTTTATAAACATGTATACATGTTTATAGTAATCTTGATTCTCAGCCTAAATAAATAAATAAATGGAACTAAAGAGAAGATTCCAGCTCAGAAAGGTAACCAATGAATAGGATACAAGTATGGCCGAATAGTCTAATAAATATGCTGGAAATAAGGGCTAGCAAGGATTGACGATCTATACCTTAAAGAGAAAAGTATAGTCGTTCACAAAATCAGAGCTCTTACCAAAAGTCAATTATCAGAGGCCAAATATAAATACATGATGGAAACAGAAAGCAAGTTTAAAATACTGAAAGCAGAGAAAGAAAATCTATCTTGTCTGTGTTTTAAGACACATTCAGACTGTTGAAATCATCAAGAAACATCTTTTTTTTTCCTTAAAGATTTTATTTATTTATTTGTCAGAGAGAGTGAGCACAGGCAAAGAGGCAGGCAGAGACAGAGGGAGAAGCAGGCTCCCTGCTGAACAAGGAGCCCGACGTGGGACTCGATCCCCGGATGCTGGGATCATGACCTGAGCCAAAAGCAGCTGCTTAACCCACTGAGCCACCCAGGCGTCCCATCAAGAAACATCTTTAAAACTCAAAGACAAGTGTAACTATATTTCAGCATTTGTAGGGAATCAATGCAATGGTGGCCGGGCTATCAGACCATTAATAAAAATAAAGCACAAGAGGAGAATTTTTTGTTGTTTTGTTTTGTTTTCTAGCTTTTCCCCCCTCTCCCTATATCCAACACAACATGAATCAGAAGATATTCCCATAAATTGCTGCAGCTTATTAAGATAGACTCAAGGAAGGAGGGGTGATGAAGGTTGGGGTAGAGGAACGCAAATCAAAATCTCCAGGGTAAGAAGTAATTCCCACCTTTTACCCTCCCCCAGTTTCCTCCCATCAAGATTCCAGACCTATAATAAAGCCATTTTCTTATCTCTCTGATACAGTTTTTGACTACCACCAAAGCTATTTCATATGTACAAATCATTTGCTTTCTTTTCATTTATGAGAAAACTCCAGAAGGAGAACAAGAAAGAAGGAAATAATGCTTAACAATTAATGTAGATAACTGGTGTTGTTTTTCATAGCAAATGAAAATCATCCGGTCCAAACTTCTTACTTAAAAAAATAAAAAAATACAGAAGACAAAAAAGATTCTGTGATTTTTTTTCAAGATTATATCATTAGTTTATGCAAAACTAAGCCCCATTGACATGTGTCCTGTCCAAATTCTTACCTCTACTCTAGGTACCGACCAGATACCCTGGTTTCACAGATAACACATTTGTATTGTATGAGATGACAGGAAGAAAAAGCAACTATGCATTTACTTTAAAACACGGAAGCTTGGGAATTACAGTCCAGTTAGGTTAACTCCTGGGCAATTCATATTTTAAATTATTTTATAAGCTCCAGAAAACAAGTCTT
This sequence comes from Mustela putorius furo, assembly GCF_011764305.1. Taxonomy (NCBI): domain Eukaryota; kingdom Metazoa; phylum Chordata; class Mammalia; order Carnivora; family Mustelidae; genus Mustela; species Mustela putorius. The sequence continues at coordinate 71,687,943 of NW_025421998.1, read as the reverse complement.
TAAGTAATGGCTTATGAAGATTTATAGTAGATAAATCTGACTAAATGAATCTAACTCACTTAAGATAAATAATCTCACAAATTCCTCGAGAGCCATGACTCTTCCTTAATCTTACTTGGATGTCGAGGGCCTGACACAGTACTTGGCACACAGCAGGAGCTCAATCAATATTTAATGAATAAATAAAAGGGATCCTCATTACTAAACTGTTAAAATGTGGCAAACAACAAAAAACAACCACACACATACTTAGAGATTCGTGGCAAAATCATTTGAAAGGCCCGAATGGCTGCTTGCAATTGTTGAAATGGAGACTTCTAGCTGGTGGTGTTTGTTTTCATTAAATTCTAGAGTTGAGTGAAGACTTGAAAACTGCTTATTTAGAAATCCAAAATTACATTAAAATATTGGGAATAATGTGAATTAAGTAAAACTCAAAGACAAAATGCCCGTACCAGATGTAAAAAAAAAAAAAAAAAAAAAAAAAAAAAAAAAAAAAAAAAGATGGCTTCTGCTCTTGACTCTATAATTATTTGCCAATTTAACCTTCTTTCCATTTTTTTACTTGTAATATGAGGAGGACCTGGCAAACTGTTCTCAGGGGTGTGCATTTTAATACACAAAGGATAGAGCTAGTTGCCAAAGATGACCCCCTCCCCAGTAGTTCCTCCTCTTCCTGCACATGCTAAGTGCTCCTCCGTCAAGAGGTGGAGTCTATTCTCCATCCTTTTGGACTGCACTAGCCTCCTGACTTGCCTTGGCTAACAGAAAGTAATGGAAGTGCCACTAGTTCTGGGAAATGCATTATTTCCTCTTTTTTTCTGCAGAGGACTGGCTACTTTTGCCTTTGCTCTGGGTAGCCAGCTGCCACGCTGAGTGGAAATTCTGGCTCCATGGGGAACAGTAAGGAGGAGATACACTGGGGGAGACAGATGCCACAGAGGAGCATCAAGAAGTCAGGTTATGTGGCTTAAGCTTTCTTGGAAGTTGAAGCCTAGCCCCACCACCAGACAAAGCCAGCCAGCTTGCATGAGTGACCCGAGCCTTTACCCAGTAGAGGATCCACTTACACAACATTTCCCGCTCCTCCCTTCTCTAACCTACAGAATCATGAGAAATACATTATGATGGCTTTTGCAACTAAGTTTAGTGTGATTCACTACAAAGCAATAGCTAACTCAAACAGTTAGTGTATTTGAACCTCTGGAAAAATGAACTAATTTAGAAAAAATACCAGAAATTTTCTGAAAGTGAAAATAAGTCCAAAAATAAAGATGAAGAATCATGGTCAAGCAACTGTAACCAATTGGACATGCTTTGAAATGTGGTAAAAATACCACTACAGTACTTGGATTTTTAAATAACTTAACTTCTATTGAAAAAAATTAGACAGGGGATGTGTCTAAGATTTTCCCTCCCTGCTTGGAAACTCACGTCAGATGATATTTGCATGAGGAAATTAGTCCTATGGACATACTCAAGATTATGCAAATTCTTACAATGGTAATTAAAAAAAGAATACTTAAATACAAGTGGTAAGCTTACCCACATCAATTCCAATTTTTATATATAAAACCGTACTTATTTCATTACTGTATCATCAACAACACATTCCCTCTCTTGGCCACATGTCACAGAGGAACAAGGTAAACGATATAGTCAGGCATTTTAGTTTAGATTGTTTTGCCATTCAGTTGAAGTTGGAGAGATGACCATTTAAGTTTTGTTTTGTATCTATTTTCCCTTTATTTAAATGCTTTTTAGCACTGTCGTTACTACTTCCCTTATTTTTAAAAGCTTAATTTTTGTTCCTCGATATATTTGGAAATAGAAATCAGAATTCACCTGCCTTGTGAAATTGTTATTGTAATAATAAATGAGAAGATATTTTTAATATAATTTGATCTAATGCTATATGAAACAGGCTAAAAGTTCAGATTTTAAAACTACATATATTTTTTAGGAATATGAGTAGCACTACTCCCCCCACCAATGCGATTTTTCTATGTAAGTGAAGCTTTCTTTTGTAAGAAAGATCTGATGAGAGAAAGAAATTGAGAAGAGGCATGGTATTCATTAAAGGAACTTATCCCTTTGTTTTAATCAGGAGGATAAATCATTTGTTTATTTTTTGGAAAAGTACAAACTTGTAAAGCCATTTTTTTGCATATAGAACATAAAGATTATAGGGGGTCTTTATTCTAGATATTTAAATTTAAAAATTATAAATTCATAAAACTTTATGGACATATGTTATGTAAACATTTTCTATAAAATTTATATAAATCAATAAATTTTAAAAAGTATAGAACTTTACCTTTAAAGGAATATTGTGGTTAAATTTTGGAGAAATGAATATTCCTTTTTGAAAAATGAAGTTTATCCACACCTAAACTATGCTTTTAAAGTATTTAATGCCACATGTTAACTTCCTTAAAGCCAATCACAATGATATTGAAGATCACATGTTATTAAAATTCTTAGAGGTAAAATATTTAAATAGAAAAGTTGTTAAATGTTCACTGAAGATCTTCAATGTGGTAGGCCCAAGTGACTCACTTTTTATACTTTCTTTTTTTAATCTCACAATAGCTTAGGGGTAAATACTATCCCCACCAACTTGAAAGAAAGAAAACTAAAATTGAAAGTTTTGTGGTAAAATACCCAAGATAAAAAGCTGATTAAGTGTCCAGAATTAAGTTTTCAACAAAAGTCAGCTTAATCATAGCACCCACGGTTTTCTCATTGTTTCACAGTACTTAGGGATAATGTTTGAAAAGCTGCAGATTTTATTACTTTGCATGGCTTCCTAGCACGCCCTTCAAACCTCTTTGTAATCTGGCATCAACCCACCTAACTCTAAGAATTCTAGAGAGTAAAATGATAGAGACACAATCAGTGTATTATTGGAGGAAATGGCATAAATTTGGGGGTAAGGATGAGAGTGAGGACAGGGTCTTTGAGAGGAAGTTAATCTGAACCCTGTGGATTGAAGGACGAGGAGGATTAGGTAGGTGGTGCAGCAGACCATGTGCAGAGCACAAAACCACATGGAGGATGCAACAAATTGTATTTCCAGAATTTGCAAATATAAAATTTAAAGAAGCATCGGGGGGGAGCGGAGAGACAAGCCAATATGGAGGGTCTTATGTGATGAAAACAAGGCTGCATTTATCAATCAACAATGGGAAACTATTAGGGAGTTTTTAAGAGAAAGAGTTGTAGGATCATATTTATTTTACATAAATTACCCTGAAGCTGTATGAAAAATGACTTGTGGGTAAGGAGAGGAGGTTGGTAGCAAGAGTGAGGACAAGGACACAGTCAACTTTGAGGGTGACAGCTGGTCAAAAGATGTACCTTAACTACTACTATGGTAAGTTGAGGGGTGTAGAGAGGAGGGTAACAGAGCTTGTCCACATGGTACCTTGCCCAGAGTCCAAAAGGTGCTTCCTCCACGGGATGCTTTACTTTTTCTTTTGGGAAACTGTCAAAATGTACTGATTCTTTTAAATATACAAAGATACTTTACCAACAGTGCCTGAAGAATCATTTATAAATCATATTTGCACTCCCTCGGGCACTTACACTCCTCTGTCCTTGCACAATGCCATGAAGGCAGATGGTTCTCAATGTGGTTAGGAGGAAAACAGTGTTTATGACTGATAATTAGAGAAAGTGAAGTAGAAGGGTGACAAGCATTGACTCTATTTGTTGATTGGATGTTATTCCCTAAGTTGAGCTATAGACTCCAGAAAAACAGCTTGGGGCTGGGGTGAGATTTTTAATAAATTCAGTGTGTGGCTTGTGAAGCTTAAAAATTCCTAGAAATATCTTAAAGAAATGTTTACTAGACATTGGATATACACATTTGAAACTCAGCAAAGGTCAGAGTAAGGCAAGAGTTATAACGGTGAGATAACCCAGAAATAGATCATGGAAAGAGAAGAATAGCAGGAGGAAGTTGTATTACGAAAACCATTAATGTAAAAGGCCAATAAGTGAAGAGATTCCCACAAAGAGATGAAAAATAGTCCACAGAGGCAGAATGAGAATCAGGGACAAATGCTGTCGAAGAAAGCAAGGGGCAAGTTACTATCCAGGTGTCAATGAACCAAGAAAGGTCAGCAAGCCAAAAACCAGAAAACCAAAAACCAAAAAACAAACCAACCAACACACAAAAAAAACAGCAATGGAAAGGAACTTCATTGCTCCAATTTAAATCCTTCATCTGACAGAGGTCTTGCACCCAAAAGGTTCTCAATGTTTGCTGAAGGAATGTATGAAGAAACTCTGTTTTATATCATTTTGCTTTTGAAGAGGAGGCCAAACGATGGAGTAGAAAGGAGTGAGGGAGGAAAAACATGTATTTCCTAAATGCCTACAAGGTACCAGATTCTGTGCCAGAAGCCCTCATAAGCTGCCACTAAAAATGACATAATATCCACAGAGTGCTGATAGTAAACAAAACAATCTGAGAACTTAAATGGAACTTAACTACTCAGTCAATGACTGAACAATATTTAAAGCGAAGGTTCCTGGTGCTCTCCCAGCTTTGTCACTTACCAGCTCCTGAAAAAATGGAAATTTCTTAATTTATATGAGATTTACAAGGACTTGGAAGAGATACCTCCAACACCTTTTCATATTCCAAGTTACCGCTTCTTTTGAATTGGTCATAGTTAACAGCCCTGATGTGTACTTTCGCTTGGCCAGACTTCAAATTCTCCAAGTAAATCTGGACTTTGTTTTCTTCTTCTGGAATCATTTCAGAGAGTTCTGAAGACCACAGAAGCTCAATATTTATTTTTAATAAATGGGAAAGCATTTCTTAAAGCAATTTGTTTATTAAACACTTTAATCAGCCCAAGAACTATTATAAGAGAAGACAGTTAACGTAAGTCACTTAGATTTGCAAAGAAGGAAAAGGCTTTTAAAACCCTACAAGAGAGTTATCAACTAGCATGCCTACTACCATCTGTGATGAAGAAGTAGAAAACCAAAAAAAAAAAAAAAAAGAGGAATTTGTTAAGAATTACTTTTAAAAGTTCTTCATATTCAGATCAGCAAAATGACACATATCACAGAGTACTTAAATATCATGATGTACCCCTTTGCCTTCAACTACACCTTTCAGAAATTTGAGAGGGGTAAAATGCCTTCATTGTGAAGCACTAGAAGGATTTACCTGATCAACTTAAAGAGACACTGCTACAGATTTGAAAGTAATCTTTACATTTCTACAGAAGTCACTGGAACACATCACGCTCATTTATCAATTTTCAAGTCTTTGGTAAAGTAACATGAGATATAAAATGTCTTTTATAAAGCACATCAATGTAACTTCCTTTTGTGACAGAGAAATGGTATTTACAAATATCCTAGAGTCAGATGTGAGTCAGCTCTTTTTATTACATTTGATCTGATTGTCTTGCTAATAGGATTTTTTTAAAAAGTGGCACATGGCTCATACAACATGTCACTGGTTGAATTAGTGGCTTGCTGTTAATCTGAAGAGTTTTACAGAGTAGTATCTGAAAGGAGAAGTTCAATTCAGATACTGTCAATACACATTTAAGGAAAAAATAGAAAACAAGAAATATTTCACAAAGTCTAATTGCCAGAAAGAAACAAAAATGATCCGATTTGTATGTAAAAATGACAATGTGGTATGATCATTGTAAATATGGAGAGAATACTGGATACCAATACTAATAAGTATCCCATTTACTATGATTTGTAATAGTTAAAACTTTACGAGGCACAACAGTTGCCCAAGAACTTTATTTGGATAAAGGATCACTGAAATAAAATCTAAAATTTAGACTATCAAGAGACCAGAGATGAGTAAAGTTGCTATGGGATTAGAAAGCAAAGGAAAAAAATAAAAGGCTTACGGAATTCAGATTTTATTTTATAGAAGAGAAATATGGGGGTTGAATGTTAGTAATTACACTATAATATATTGTTCTTCATTTAAAAAATCATGCATGACCTAGCTATAACATTATAAATCAATGGCAAATATACAGCCAAAATTAAGGTTAAGAATTTAACAAAGCAGGAATTTGTTTTCCTAAAGAAAAGATGCAGCATTAGTTCAGACAATGACTGTCTTCTAATCATGACTTATATAATAAACCATTTAATGTTGTCACTGGATTTTGTACAGATATTTTCTATCCAAACTGAACTCTTGCTTGCCCCCAGAACATACCTTTCATGCTTCCATTTTGCTCATGCTCATCCTTCACTCACAGCTTAAATGTCATTTTCTCAATTTAAAAGATGTCCTCTGCATTCCTTTCTTATAACACTTTATTATTTTTCTTTAGAGAATTTATTGCAACTTGTAATTACCTACCATTTCTATTTATGTATAAACCACTATTATAAGCCAAATATTGTATTAGGTACATGATGCAGTTTTTTCCTTTGCTCTGTTATAAGCAGAAAGAAAACAATCAATGTATGTATTTTAAGTCCTACATGCCATGGCTGAATACAATGAATGAATGGATGAACGAACAAATGAGTGAAGGACAAATGAGAAGGAAGAACTTCTTTTCTTGGTGAAAAGAATAAGAACAAGATACAAACAATGTAATGGATATATATTGCAGGGAGTACTGGGGATTTTATATTTGTTTAATTCCCCCCTTCCATGTGGAGTAGATGGCATGATCATTTGAAGATCAGAGAGATTAAGTCCCTAGATGAAGGCCAACAGCTGATAATTCATGAAGGTAAAATTAAAAACCCAAATCTGTCCACATTAAAGGCGATATAATTGCTATCTTACTAAATTTCTAGGTTTACAGTTTCATGAAAATATACATGTGTCAAAATAGTCATTCCAAAATTTGCTACTTCCCTGACAGCACAGTATCTCTTAATAGGGCAAACAGTAAAGTGTCTCCCAGGTTCTGCTGGGAAAACAGGTAATTTGTGGTTATTAATATTTTCTATTTTTATTGAACCTCAAATTTTAGTTACATGTAAAAAAATAAATCCATTAGTTGATGGCTATAGACAAATCTTAAGATCTTTTAGTAGATAATATTTTAAAGAACCTAAAAATAAAATATTGTGCTTTAGGAGTGAACTTCTTTCATTTAAAAAATAACTTAAGCATTGATGAAAGACATTGAAGACGACACAAACAAATGGACAAATATTCTATGCTCATGGATTGGAAGAACAGATACTATTAAAATGTCCATATATTCAAAGAAATCTACAGATCTGACACAACAATCCCTATCAAAATACCAACAGTGTTTTTCGTAGAACTAGAACAAATAATCCTAAAATTTGTATGGGACCACAAAAGACTCCGCATAGCCAAACAATCTCGAAAAAGGAAAACAAAGGTGGAGGTATCCAGATTTCAAGTTATATTACAAAGCTATAGTAATCAAAACGGTATGGTACTGGCACAAAAATGGACACTTACATCAATGGAACAGGACAGAAAGCCCAGAAACAAATCCCGGATTATATGGTCAATTTACCACAAAGGAAGCAAGATTATACAATGAGAAAGATAGTCTTTTTAACAATCAATGTAGGGAAAACTGGACAGCTACATCCAAAAGAATAAAACCGTATCACCTTCTTACACCACACACGAAAATAAACTCAAGTGGGTTAAGTATCTACTTCAGCTCAGGTCATGATCTAAGGGTCCTAGGATCGAGCCCCACATAAGGCTCCCTGCTCAGCTGGGAGTCTGCTTCTCCCCTTTCCTTCCCTTGTGCTTGCTCTCTCTTTTCCCTGCATCAAGTAAATAAATAAAATCTTTTTAAAATTAAGATAAATAAACTCAAAATGTATCAAAGACCTAAATGTGAGACCCGAAGCCATAAAAATCCTAAAAGAGAGCACAGGCAGTAATTGTTCTGACACTGGCTATAGCAACATTTTTCTAGATATGTTTCCTGAGGCAAGGGAAATAAAAGCAAAAATAAACTATTGGGACTTTATCAAAATAAAAAGCTTCTGAAAAGCAAAGAAAACAATTAATAAAACTAAAAGACAACCTACTGAATGAGAGAAGATACTTGCAAATGACAGATTCAATAAAGGGTTAGTATCCAAAATATATAAAGAACTTATAAAACTCAACACTCCAAAAACAAATAATCCAATTAAACACGGGCAGAAGACATGAACAGACATTTTTCCAAAGAAGACATCCAGATGGCCAACAAACACATGAAAAGATGCTCAACATCACTCATCATCAGGGAAATGCAAATCAAAACTATAAGGAGGTTATCATCTCACTCCTGTAGAATGGCTAAAATCAACAACACAGGAAAGAACAAGTGTTGGCAAGGATGGGGAGAAAGAAGAAGCCCTCTTGCAATAATGGTGGGAATGGAAGCTGGTGCAGTCACTGTGGAAGACAATATGGAGATTCTTCAAAAATTAGAAATAGAACTATCCTACAATCCAATAATCACACTACTGGGTATTTACCCGAAGAATACAAAAACACTAATCTGAAAGGATATTTGCACCCCTCTGCTTAGTGCAGCATTAAAATAGCCAAATTATGGGAAGCAGACCAAGTGTCCACTGATAGATGAATGGATAAAGAAGATGTGAGATATATATATTACTCAGCCATAAAAAAGAATGAAGTCTTGCCATTTGCAGTGACATGGATAGAACTAGAGTACACTATGCCAAATGAAGTAAGTCAGAGAAAGACAAATATGATTTCACTCATATGTGGAACTTAAGAAACAAAGCAAATGGAAAAGGAAAAAAAGAGACTGACAAAGAAACAGACTCTTAACTACAGAGAACAAACTGATGGTTACCAGAGCGGAGGTAGGTGGAGGGATGAGTGAGATAGCCCAAGAAGAGTAAGAATACACTTATCATGATGAACACTGAGTTATGTATAGAATTGCTGAATCCCTCTATTGTACACCTGAAATATACTGTGCACCTGGAATGTAACATTATATATGAAATATATTGGAATTAAAATTTAAAAATTAATTAAATAATAAAAACAACCTTGTTTACCTTAAAATGATACTTATTTTTTAAAGTGAATACCTAACTTGTATTTTAAATGAACCAAGACATCAATAAAAAAAGTTTCAAAAAGTCATAAATATACATTTGTATTATTTAATCTGAGTCCTGAGTACATGTTCTTTGTTAAACTGTGTATTCCCCATGTACCTTGAGGGATTTCGCTGTGTTTAAGATGAGCAACAGTTTTATTTTTTTACCTTTTTATTGTTTTTTAAAGATTGTATTTATTTGACAGAGAGAGACACAGTGAGAAAGGGAACACAAGCAGGGGCAGTGGGAGAGGGAGAAGCAGGTTTCCCACTGAGCAGGGAGCCTGATATTGGGCTCGATCCCAGGACCCTGGGATCATGACCTGAGCTGAAGGCAGAGGCTTAACAACTGAGCCACCCAGGCGCCCCAACAGTTTTATTTCTAATTATAAAGGATTTTCTTAGCTTTTTAAATCCATGTAAAACTGTTCCCAAACACATTACTTAACTGATGTGCATCACAGAAAATATCTTGTCTTAGAAACACTTCAAACGAGACAAATTCCACAGGAGACAGGGCCACGGACTAACACTCTACCGCAAGATGACCTCTTGACCAAAACTTTTCTGAATTGCATCACCAAAGACCCCTGACACCTGTCATTTTCAGAGATTAATAACAAATTTCTGAAGCATACTGCAATGCTGCTTGAACAGAAATAGGACAAATTTGACCCTTCTCTCTCTCAAGATCTGCATTTTATTTTTTTTTCTAGTATTTTATCTTTTTTTTTTTTAATGATCAGTCAGCCAACATATAGTACATCATTAGTCTTTGATGTAGTGTTCAGCAATTCACAAGTTGTATATAACACCCAGTGCTCCTTACAACACGTGTCCTCTTCAATACCTATCACCCGGCGACCCCATCCTCCCTCCCCCTCCCTTCTGCAACCCTGTTTGTTTCCCAGAGTCCACAGTCTCTCAAAGTGTGTCTGCCTCTCTACTTTCTCCCCATTCAATTTTCCCTTCCTTCCCCTGTGGTCCTCTGTCCTCCTTATATTCCACATAGGAGTGAAACCATACAATAATTGTCTTCCTCTGCTTGACAAGATCTGTATTTTAATTCTGACCTGCTCTTATTTGTTTTAAAAGCCAGAAGATGCTTGGTACTAAGGTTGTGGACCTGCTTAAGTTCATCATTTTCATATCCTATCTCCAACACAACTGCAGTTTTCTTGTGTGTCTAAGGAACCAATCCTCTACATCGGGTACCTCATGGCTTCCCTAAGTAAGCCAAGTCCACTGTAATGTCTTAAAGAAAACAGCACACTCAGAGAGGTCATCTAAGTGTATCAAAAATCTGCCGTAGTCGCAGCAACCTAATAGATGGGTTTCAAAGCTAATGCCTGCTTACAAAGTTTATTGATATGTGCAAATGAGTAATTTAATGCAAATCTGAATATTCACCATTACCTAAAAATCTAACATCTCTGGAATCAAGTAAAATTGACATATTTAATTTCATGTTAATTTGCAATTCAACACATAAACATATACCTGATGTTGTTCATGTATATGAACTATATATGGCTATAAAATGAATTGTATCTTGAATAAACAAGGGGACGTCCTTAATAGAAAATAAGGACAGGGGTGCCTGGCTGACTCAGTGGGTTGGGCCTCTGCCTTCGGCTTGGGTCGTAGTCTCGGGGTCCTGGGATTGAGCCCCGCATCAGACTCTCTGCTTGGCAGGGAGTCAGCTTCCCCTCTCTCTCTGCCTGTCTCTCTACCTGCTTGTGATCTCTTTCTCTCTCTCAAATAAATAAATAAAAGTCTTTTTAGGCTCCCACGGAGCAGAGAGCCTGACACGGGGCTCAATCCCAGGACCCTGAGATCATGACCTGAGCCGAAAGCAGAGGCTTAACCCACTACTGAGCCACCCAGGCACCACTAAAAAGTTTTTTAAAAAGAAAATGACATTAATGTGGATTTATTTGTGAGGTAAAGATTTTTGCAGGGCAACATGAAAAGTTAATTATTTCAGTTTACCTAGACTTACTGGTATCAGACAATGGAATACCGGTAGATGTATATGGCAATTTGAAAGGAATACAGTAATACTGAATACAGACAGAGTCATATGGGTTGAGATCACAAGCAATTAAACTTTGGGAGCTGAAGTGAATTACTTGTATCACCAGCAGAGCGGAGACTGAAACTGTTTAAGTCTGAAGTCTGGTGTGTACTCAAAATTTGGTGCAAAAATGATGAGAAGTGATGATACATGAGGGCTGAAGAGAAATCTGTTTTCACAACCCATGGGTCAGGTTTACAGAATAACCCGTTCACGCATCAGATATGTACAGCTTCTACCACTTGCAGCACCAAAACACATCAGTTTTGCAGGGGATAATGGTCTTATTAGGAACTGTGTTTTGGGAGGAGAAAGAAAAAAAAAAAAGGCAGGTACACCTGTGTTTTACAGCGCTCCTCAATGATATTTCAATGTTATGACAAAGGAAAAGCTTACATTTATGGAATAAAGCATTGTTCAGAATTTCAATTTTAAAATAAATAAATCCAATGTTCTATACTTTTTAGTTTATTATAAAGCAGCACTTAGACAAGTTTAAGTTATACTTAACCTTGACATTTTCAGATCCTTTATCTACTTAAGGAAACTTTAACTTGTCTAACTTTTCTAAATATATTTTTAAATAATGTAAATATGATAATGATAGATAACACACACACAGAGTGTTTTTAACATGTGTCAGACACGGCTCTACCTCCTTTATGTACAATAACCCATCTGGTTTGCACACCAATCCTGAGGAAAATACTTTTACTATCTCCGCTTAGAGATAAGGAAACTGCAAGTTTAAAAGAAAGCAAAATACTTTTGTTACAATGCTCTCTGAGACCGCTAAACTTGCTATTTGCATATCCAAATTTTTCATGGTGGTTTTCGTTTAAAATGAATAGCCATCAAAAAATGTTCCATTCCAGTTATTTCTCCTCAACTTGCAAAACTTTATCCTGATCTGAATCTCAAAGCAGTTGAACAGTCCAGTCAGTGTGCTACAAAATGTAACTGTCCTCGAAAAATAAAATGGCAACGATGAGGAAAAGGTGGCAATGTACAGATTGGTGGCAATCAAATGCCACATTTATCCTCACAAATGACATACGTCGCCTTGTTTAAAGCTGCTTGTCAGATGACCACGTCTTATCCAGGGAGGAGAGTGGCTGAATGCTTAGATATTTCTCTAGCACTGTGCTTTGCTACCAAATATTAACATGAAAAGGCTAGCAGTACCACTACGGGTCTAGCAGGGAAGGACATCAGGAGCCAGAAAAGGCATTAACTTCAACTTCAAATTTCATTTCCCTCTGTTCAAATTAGATTTTTTTACGTTATTTAAATGTAATTTTATTACATTTACTATATTCTAGTGACACTCGAAGTAGGGCTATTGTATGAGTCTGCCTGCACCTCAGGTACAATATAAACTAAAGCTTATAACTCAGCTTTGAAAATTAGCTCATGAATCAAAAGAGATATAGTCTAAGCTTCAAAACCCATCTTTATTTACCAGATTTGCAAGAAATCCATTTGGCTTTTATTAATATCGGCAGTTTTTTTTTTTAAATCAGATTTTGATTTTCTTTACACTCTTAACCATTCCATTTGCCAGAGACTGCTTTTCTCAGCTACTTATACCCCACCACAACATTTACAACTAAAATACAAATCATAACATTACCAATAATGGGTTCTGAAGGCATTTTCCCCCTCTAAGTTCACAATGTACATATAGGAACATTGCAATGAGCTTGGCTATTTAAAATTGATTTAATACTCAATCTATAAGTTAACAGTGAACAGATTAAATACATTCTTAGGGAACACTTCATGGAGATTAATCTACTTAAATTTTTTTTTCATCTGCTGGAAATCATTCTGAAAAGTTTCATTCTAGCTCTCAGACACATTCATTCATTTGCATTCAACAAAATTTATGGTGCGTCTACCATTTGCACAACCCTGTAATAGGATTCAGAGAAATAGTCCTTACTGAAGTAAATGAATGTGATACAAATAATCACATGTCCTGAATGTTATAAAGGAGGGACTCTGCTCAAGATGGGTGTGTATGTTGTGGGGAGGACAGGTGGATAACCTTCTTGAAATGACCTTAAATATCAGACTTGAAAGATAAGTAGGATTCCACTTGTTAAAAGTAAAGGTTTAGGGGGATGGGAAATAGGAGGGAAATTTTGGTGTGGTATACACGTGATCCAGGTAGAGAACAGCTTGTTAGACAACATGAAGGAGACAAGAAGAAACTCAAGTTAGCTGGTATTGCAGAAAGAGGTTCCATGTGGCTGAAGTAGTGAAAGCATAAGGCAAGCTACATGATAAATGAGTGTGGAGAGAGGTAGGTCAGGAGGGGCTTGGTCATGGGGACCTTATTCAAAGATTTAAAGGGAAGGACCCAGATTCAAATGGAAAAGACACCGTTGCATTTGGATTTCAGAAACATCATCTGGCCCTACAGGGAAAGCCAGCTAGTAAAGGGTGCTAGTATCATGAGGTAAGAGAAGGTGGCACATAAGGTGATGGCAACGAAGGCTATGGGAAGCAGAGAAAATCAAAAGATATTTTGGAAGCTGAAAATGATTGACAATAGCCTGCATTTGGAAAATGAGGGAGAATGAGGAGACAAGACTCACAGATTTCCTTCTTCATTAGTCGGGTGGACTAAAGTGCTATTTTCAAAGACAGGGAGCAGTGGAAGAGAAGTCATTTGAGAGAAAGGATGATATTTCCATATGGGACGTGTCGAGTTTAACAAGGCTGGAAGATATCTAAGTAGAGATGAATCAAAAATATTGCAGGGAGTACAATATGATTAGGTCAGAATGCTGTTGTTAAGTTCTATTTTACCTTGGATTTATTTACTTGCTTATCTGAATTGGCAGTAGATTGTAAAGAGAACTATCTTAATCTTGGTTTATTTAAAGAGGATATGAAGAATGGCTATATAGAACTTAACTGGTTTTTTTTTCACTTATAGTCCAACAGTTTTATTATTTACCTGTCTCATTTTATTTTAACAAAAGACATGCTTTCATATGTTTAATATTAATAGACTGTGAGCTCCAAGAATGGAAATATTTTTGCTGTTTTATTTGCTGTCTATACATAAGCACCTTAACAGTGTCGTAAACTTACTAGATAATAAATGTTGAATGAATAAATGATATAAAGATATAAAGCATATTTAGTTATGTAGCATAATTATAAAAAGTAACTCACAGGCAAATGTGAATTTTACTAAAGAACCTGAAAATATAATAACATTTCTAATCCTGTTTTGCAGGGACTTTAAGAAGTATAATTGAATTATCGATGTCTATAAAACTCTTTGACATCATCCAAAGAAACTTGGGAATAAAAGTGTTTATGATTCAAATCCACACATTTTAAAATGGAGCTGAAAGTGCTCTGAGAAAGATTAAACTTACGGTTTAATTCTTTTTAACTTAGAAAAGACCAAAGTCTAGTTCAATTCATTGTATTATATATTAATACTTAATTCAGAATACATTATGGGTCAATATGAAATATAAATTTCTAATTACAATACCAAATAGGCTCTTGTATTTTCATACATTCTCTACAACTGAGTAGGACTAGGAATTAGAAGAATGGAATGAAGAAACTTCTTAATATCCTTATGGAGCATTATTCACTTAAATACAATGTGTTTCCTGAAGGTAATTTCTTCAACTTTAGAAAATTTCTTTTTTTTTAAAGATTTTATTTATTTATTTGACAGAGAGAAATCACAAGTAGACGGAGAGGCAGGCAGAAAGAGAGAGAGGGAAGCAGGCTCCCTGCTGAGCCGAGAGCCTGATGCGGGACTCGATCCCAGGACCCTGAGATCATGACCTGAGCCGAAGGCAGCGGCTTAACCCACTGAGCCACCCAGGTGCCCACTTTTAGAAAATTTCTAATGCATAGATACAAAACATATGTAAACATTAAGACACTAGGTAATATAAACTCTTATAAATTTTTATAATCTTATATAAGAATGAAAAGCTTAAATTGGAAACAGAATATTTTTTTTAAAAAATTTACATGATTGAACAGGGCTTAGGGTTTTGATACTTTATCTCAATTACATAATCTGCAACTTCTCTGTCATTCTAGGAGATCATTTACATAGTTGAAAATTAGTTGATAACCCACAAAGTAAGACATAAAGCATGGTTTGGCTTTGGAACAGCTTAGCTTTTTGGTCTACATTCTTGATTTTTTTTTTTGTTTGTTTTGTTTTAATTATTTATTTATTTATTATTTTTTTTTAATATAATTTTTTATTTTTTATAAACATGTATTTTTATCCCCAGTGGTACAGGTCTGTGAATCACCAGGTTTACACACTTCACAGCACTCACCAAAGCACATACCCTCCCCAATGTCCATAATACCACCCCCTTCTCCCAAACCCCCTCCCCCCAGCAACCTTAATCTTACATTCTTGATTTTAAGTAAAATCAAAATCTGGACTCTCAATTAGAAACACAACACACTAAAAACAGACATAAAAGGAAATGAATTGTGAAGTTGGAATTGATCCTAAGTTACATACTGTTGAAGGCCAATTTATGTCTTGTTTAGAAAAGGGTCACCATAACACTTTTAAGGCTTGACGCCTACAGCAAATCTCTTGTTATTTACAGAGAATAAAAAAGCGCAAACTCATTTTCTTAATAAGCTTCTTCAGTTCTTCAAATAGTTCTAAGAAATGCCAAAGGCTTGCCTTAGTTAACAAGTACACAGATAATCCAAAGTACAGCAGTGTCAGCTAAATAATATTTGATCCCCAAAGATGCCGTTGGTGGGATTTTCATTGCTATAGAAATGTATGAGGTATAAATTTCAGCAATTCTCACAGTTTTGAGAGTGCTAAAAGAGCTTTTATATTAATTGAAATAGCTGAATAGAAAAAAAAAGAAAAAGCCACTGGCTCCAAAAAATGGAAATTTGTTTTCTATGTGCTAATTGAGCTTCCAGAGGAATACACTATTTTCTTCTTTTAAATTATGTGTAATTTTCTCTAAAATAAAGAATACATGGTAATTGTAGAAATTCAAAAATGTAGAAGTAAAAAAATCACCTCTAGCTTGGTTACCCAGAGAAAACCATTATTAACATAGTTTTCCCACTTTCTGTTCTGTAAATTTTTTAAACATTAACTGTAATCATGAAGTATGTTAACCAGATAGACTACATTGATTATTTTGTGTTTATTTTCCTGATTATCAAAGTAATAGTTGTAGAAAATTAGAAATTTTCAAATTAAGTCATCAGTCTTAAGTATTATGTATTTACTAGTCATAAATACATTTGACTATTTGTTCTCAATCTAGAAATTGGACATGCAGTTTAACTTAAGCATAATTCGGTGTATCCAGGAGAAGTCAGAATCTGTAACATTGCATTAAAACATGAATTCTTCTAGAAAATAATTCATACACCAATGAACAAAGCTATACCGGTGAGGAAAAAAAAAAAGGCAGGGTCAATCTTAGGGAGGAGAAATTATTAACATGACTAAGAAGAGTTTAGCAGAATACTAAGTGTGAGCCTTTATAACCAAGTACTAAAAGGTGTGGTGATTTCAAGAACTGAGAAGCTCAACTTCATACAGTAATATCAGATATCAGTCCATGTTTTGACTGCTTCTAATCCATGAACAAATTAAATGCTCAGCCTTTACCTATCTCTTGGTTAGATTTCAAAGACAGGTGTAGAATGCAGAGAGTCAGGCATATGACAGCTTCTCACGTTTACTCAACAACCATCATTCAGCACGTACTCTAATAGGGTGACCACTGACCACTAGCATTTATAGTGACACTATATTTTATATATTTTAAGGATATAAAGGTAAATGATAATATGCTTGAGTGCTTGCCTCAAATATGTTACATTTTAGCTGGAGATATAAAACAAGAGCAAAAAATGTGTATTATAAGACATTAAACATTAATTTTATTCTTTACTATTATTATAGGTCTGTAAGAATGATTTCAAATGTCATTGAGACCATGACTACTTTGTGTACTGAGAGTTTACACATAAAATATATGTGAAATCATTTTTGAAAAGTTTCAGGACATTGGACAGCATGTGTACTTTACTGGTCACATGACACACCTGTCAGTGTCTAACCTATAGTAGGAATTTTTGTATGAACCACACAATGAACCCAAAGGATGAGCATCAAGGCAAAGCCTTTACACTTGGAACTGGAGTTTCCCAAGTATCATTCTGCTTTGATGTACTCATGAAATTGAAATGTTATTAGCTGTGTGCACTGGAAATGCCAAGTCTATCTTCAGTCCCAATGACATTAAAAAAAAATGTACTATGGAATGTTGTTACCATTTTTTTTTTGTCCTCTTAAAAAAAAAAGCTATATTCAGGTATAATTTACATACAATAAGATGCACCCATGTTGAGTACACAATTCAGTGTTTTTAGAATATTTAGAGTTGTGTAAACACTACCATAATCCAATTTTAGAATACTTCCATCACTCTAAAAGATTACTTTTGCCCATTCGTAGTTACAGCTCTTTTCTACCTCTTTGCCCCAAATAAGCACTAATCTATTTTCTGTTTTTCTTTTCAAGGTATTTCATATATATGGAATCTTAACATATCTTGCTTCTTTCATTTCATTTTCACTTCATTTGACAAGCAAAATATTTTTAAGGTCCATCTATATTACAAAATGTATCAGTATTTCTTTCCTTTTTAGTGCTGAATAGTATTCCAGTTATGTAGTAGTTATCCATTTGCCAGTTGATAGATACTTCAGTTGATTCTACTTTTTGGCTATTATAGATAATGCTGCTATAGACAGCTACATGAATGTTTTGTGTATACATATTTTTTCATCCCCCTTGAGGATTCCACCTAAGAGTGGAATTTCTGGTCGTGTAGTCAACATTTTGTCTAACCTTTTAAGAAACTGCCAAACTGAGGGCGTAATGGTGGCTCAGTCAGCTAAGTGTCCAACTCTCAGTTTCAGCTCAGGTCACGATCTCATGATCTCAAGGGTTGTGGAATCAAGCCCCGATTCAGGCTCCCCGCTCAGTGGAGCATCTGCTTGAGATTCTCTTTCTCTACCCCTTGCCCTGCTTGTTACTCTCGCTCTCTCAAATAAATACATAAATTAAAAAAAAAAAAACTGTCAAACTATTTTCCAAAGTGATTGCATTATTTCACATTCCCCACCAGAACTGTATGAGAGTTCTTTTTTCTCCTTATTCTTGCCAATTCTTATTATCTGTCTTTTTTATTACAGCTATTCTAGTGAGTATGTAGTGAGGATAAAGCAGTATCTGATATGACTATAATTTACATTTCCTAATGACGAGTGATGTTGAGCATCTTTTCATGTGCTTATTGCCCACTCATATATTTTCTCTGGTAAGATGTTTTTACAGTATTTTACTCATTTTTAAGTTGGGTTATCCATCTTATTAGTGAGCTGTAATTTTTATTTATATATTCTGTTATTACAAATTTTAAACCACCTTATTTATTTGGATAGCATATATTTAAAGGAGAGGCATGTTTGATCATAAAGATTCAACTGATGACAGCCATTTCCTTTAGAACTGTGCTTAATTATTTAAAATTGTTGGTGATTCTTGAGCTAAGATGCAAGGAGTGTGTATCTCAGTTCTTTCTTTAACCAGTATTGTAACTATCACAATGACTAGCTTTACAGCTTATATACATGTAGGTAAAACCCAAGATATTGGTTGGAGTTGGGTTACTAAAAGTACATGTTTTATTTTTGAGCAGTAATCTACCCAAGCTCCTGTATCTTGCCTTGACATATTTCAGTGTCAAAGGTCCAATTTTCTAAGAATTGTTGAGACTCTTATAGATCACTAGAAAAATTTCTTCATCTCTTCCATCTTTCTTTTTTCCTCCTTCCACTGTTTCCTGGTTCTCATTTTAATTCTCTTTTACAAAGAGCTGCTATTTAAAATTTCTACTACTACTTTATTTCTGCTGCTTCTAAAACATTTCTTAGGGTTGTTTGACACATATTAGACACATATCATTATCATGTTCTTTAGTTTTCTTCCATACCAGACTGTGTCTTGAAATAATAACTTTGTAATGGGAATATCATTTAATAAGCTTGATAAATTTTAATGTTTCTACACTTCATTTCGGGGAATTTCTGTGGATAAAGCTCTTAACCACTTCTATTAATGAGAAATTTTGATAAATTAGGATTGGATTTATTACTGTTATTTGTTAGCATAGGTAGTATTGGTGGATAGAAGGCAATCAAACTTAGTCTCTATAAAATAGCCATGAATGATGTATGGCAACCTCACTAAAGAAATATTGTGAGTAACAATTTCTATATTAAATGTTTCCAAATCTCACTAGTGGATCACTTATTTCAAACCATATAAAATAAAACCAGATTAGCGTCAATATGATAATTTAGATAGTTCTATACTTTTAAAATAGATTCATTGAAAAGGGTCATTTTCTGATTTCTGAATCCTCTATCATATGAAATATCAAACGCTATGCCCATAACTTTAAAACCTTGAAATCATTTAATAATAATATAATAAGGACTTCAGGGCACCTGGGTGGTTCAGTGGGTTAAGTCTCTGCCTTCAGCTCAGGTCATGGTCTCAGGGTTCTGAGATCGAGGTCTGGGTCAGGCTCTCTGCTCAGCGGGAAACCTGCTTCTTCTCTCTCACTGCCTGCCTCTCTGCCTACTTGTGATCTCTCTCTGTCAAATAAATAAATGAAATCTTAAAAATAATAATAATGGGACGCCTGGGTGGCTCAGTTGATTAAGCAGCTGCCTTTGGCTCAGGTCATGATCCCAGCGTCCTGGGATCGAGTCCCACATGGGGCTCCCTGCTCCGCAGGGAGCCTGCTTCTCCCTCTGACTCTGCCTTCCATTCTGTCTGCCTGTGCTCGCTCTCACTCTCTCTCTCACAAATAAATAAATAAAAATCTTTAAAAAAAATAAGGATTTCAGAACAAGTAATTTCCATAATATGAGGTAAACAATACAAAGAGGTGAAATGGCCGACTACAGGGAAGTGAAACCTAAAGCCTTTCCTCATGTACTACAGTGTTCCCCAAAAGAGGGATGTATCTCAATCACAGGGACAGAATTCCTTATAAATAAGTGTTTTATTTATTTAAGTAAATAGCAATATTATCAATGTACTCATAATGATGGGAATGTACTGTCTTGGAAAGGATACAGAATTTAGGGTTGGAAAGATTGAGTTTGAATCTTACTAGCTGTGGGGTTTTGGATAGGTGACTTTAATCTCTGGGTCTTAATACTGTCATCTATAAAATGGGGATCATTATAATAACTACCTTCCTCACAGAACTGCCCATAATACTACATTAATGTATTAAATTATAAACCTTTAGAAGACATGAATATGAGTTTCCCTTATAAATACTTGAAGACAGGTTTCCAAGTATGCTGGTAATTTTGGATATGAGAAGATCTATTTATTATGAAAACAATCTTTACTAGACATTTCTAACCAAAGATAAACTATAAAGCTAATATCAGAAAATAATATATTTGAGATAATCTAGATAAAATGATGCATACAATTGTCATATCACAATCTAAATTTGAATACCATGATCATGTCATTAGAAACAATTAATAATTATTAAATAAGTGGAATTAATGATAAATTACCTAGACACCTCTGAATTTGAAGATCATTCATATTCAGCTCCAATTCCAAAATATATAAAGCTTTACAAATAAGACAACTGAGCCTCAGGAAAGTTATATAATAGTTCACACAATAAGTCTAAAATACTTTTACAAGAGCATATCCAACATAGTAAAATCATGAGATTTTAGAATTTCATAGATAGGGTGAATTTTCCAATCTAATCTATTGCAGGTAAGAAAACTGAGGTTCAGAGAAATAAATACTTTTCCAAGGTCATACTGGAAAAAATAAACACCAGAAAAATTTATTACTAGAGAAGAAGACACCCCCAATTTATATGACCACACACATAAATATGAGACTAAATTAATTTATAAAATGGTATTTTGATTTTTTAAAGTATTAATTTTACTAAGAAAATTAGGTATCTACATCTTACATTTCTTCACCTATTTTCAGAAGAAAAATCAAACAATATCTCATGTCTAAGTCACTTGACCATCGGCTTTTGTGTTTTGAAGTCGAGTTGCACTTGCTACTCTGATACTCTGGTAGTAAATGGGAAGCAACTGATTAGACTGCAAAAGATGTTGGTTTGTTGGTTAAGTATTATATTTTATATAGGCCATCTGAGACCAGAATTATGGGGAGAAATATCTAAATTCATTTTTTATTAAAGATGTGTCCTTAAGACTGTGTTTTGTGTGTTCAGTGTTTAAATTCCAATTACTCTTTAGTAGCAACTTTCTCTTTGAAATTATTTAAATGATATGAGTGGGAAGCCTATAGGTTTTCTCCTCTCTTGGAATTAAGCAATACATGGACAGCACAGTTTAAAAACTCATGATACCTCCTAACATAGTAGGCCCTATTACTAAGACAGCGCTAGCACCCGAAGGCTGGTGTGTGTGTGTGTGTGTGTGTGTGTGTGTCAGTACTTTTCAAGAGGCCCTCCTTTTGCTTGATAGGAGACACACAGAACAGAAGAATCAACGAAACACCCTCTATTTTGGGTCATTTCAGAGACCTGGTTGGGGCTGGTCATAAGATTTCTAGTAGAACCAAAAGAAACTAGATTAAGAGAATTAATTCTAGGCCAAATGAAGCTACGATGCCTCACACTTAATTCTGGGGCTGGTAGACTAGTGAGGACAGACAATAGAGATACAATCCAAACCACTTGTGTAATGTTAAATGCTGTAATTGTCACAATTAGGAAGATAAAAATAAACATGTGAAATATATTTTAATAATATATTTTATTTAACCCAATATATTCCAAAATATTATCACTGAGCATGGGATCAGTATACAAATGATAATGGGCTATTTTACATTCACTCTTTTGTCACTAGGTCTTCTTAATCCTTTGTGTATTTTACCCTCACAGCACATCTGCATTGAGAACAACCACTGAGCTGCTCAATAACTACCGATGGCTGGTTAACGGCTCCTGAATTGGACTGAGCAGATCCAGAGTATCTACAGAATAGCAAACCAGAACAGACCCTGGCACTTGGTCTACAGGTCTACAGGGCCACGGGAGTGAGACATGAAGGGTCTTCTTTCTCTCCCTTCAGGCAGTTTGATTAGGGTACTTGCACATTTGACTCTGTGTGGACTACATAAGGAAGAGCCCTTTTATTATCTAGTAATAATTCCTACAGCTAATTTTTATTGAGCACTTACCATGTATGTGATGTTCTTCTAATCTGTTAAAATTCCTTAATCCTTTCAATAGTCCTGTGAAATAGGGTCTGTTCTTATTACTGCATTAGACAAGCTGCCCCTTTGGAAGGCCTTGTGGAAGAACTGCAATTAGTTCTTGCAGATGTGATTTCCTAACAAAGGAGAAGTAATGATCCCACAATAATAATAAGCTATTTTTTAAAAATGTGAGGATTAACTGAGTCACCTCCTCCACAGTTGGTAGATATCGGGGAACACTTACTGTACAAATAATACAAATATTCTTAAAAGACACAAAGACACATTTCAGTGTCCTATTCTGTATCTCATAATAATGAAAGATTTAAGAAACTTGGATGAAAATGAAGAGACACTCAAATCACACATAAGCCACTTCTAACAACAATGTAGCATGTGTCCGCAAATACTGAAAAGCAACCATAATAAGATACCCTCAGTCCATGAATAGTGAATATTACATAGGGGATAAACGTTGAATCAGAAAGGTCAATAAACTGAAGACTGACTGCACAGGATTGTAATGTAAGTTAAAAATAAGCATGTTTTCATAAAACCAGTGTCCTTCTAATTCATCAGCCTTAATGCAGGGACCAATTGTAGTAGCTACCCTAGTAACAAATCAATTCCGGCTACAAAAGTATAGGAAATAAAAGGAAAGCTAAAGGTAATCAAAATAATGAATCTGTATTTTCAAATTACTGGCCACTCTTTAGGTATGTTTATTATTTGTCAGAGTACAGAAATGCCCTCTCCACTCTTGTTTTTATCTGACCACTCAAATCCTAAAGTCTCCCTTGAGTACCTTACCACCACCATCTCTGTTATATGCTCTCAAAGGAACATTCACATCTCCTTTGAAGTGCTTGTCACATTCCCAATTTCACATTTATGTATTTATTTAATCTGTGGGTGTCTATATCCCGCACTAGGTAGTAAGCTGTAAGAAGGCAAGATCCATATCAGTTTTTGCTCAATATTTTATCTGCTAGTAAAGTGCCTAATCCAGAGTAGGTACTCAGTAAATATTTGTTGAATAAACTAATAAATACATTAAACATATTATAAGTATAATTTTCTTAACTTCTGAAATAATTCCAATAGTTATCTTTACTTCTGACTCATAAAGAAAATGAACCTTGGGTTAAGTGATTAGCCTAAAACCACATAGCTATTAACCAGCATTGAATTCAACTAGTTTGATTCTTTAAATCACTTTTCAAAACCCCACCTTGCTTTTTTTAATTCTTCTCAATGCTTTATAGTCCAAACCCAATCCAAGTATTATTGGCTCTATGTCTTACACCTATTCTTTTATTGCCCTGCCTCTGCTTAGGCTACGTAGTGATAAAGTTGTCTTTCTAAGATCTAAATCTGCCATGATGTTTCATGTTTTCCACTGGGCGGGAGGGGGGGGGGTCTTCAATGGCTGTCCAGTACACAAGAATAAAAGCCTAAATTCTCGGCATAACAAACGAGACCTTCGAATCTAGATCTTGCCTTTCCTCCACTCCAGTTAACCTTCCAAGTGGTCTTTGCATGCAGTGCATCAAAGTACTGAGTGGTCCCCAATATTCCGTGCCTCTTTTACACCTTCCTGTCTTTGTGTACTGTTTTGCTTCTACTTAGAATTCCTTCTCCCCTCTCTCTGCTCATTGATCTCTGCCCTTTTATCTCCATGACCCACTTAAAACTTCCTTCCTAAAATCTTCCCTGATGAGCGAGGCTGGCTGAATCACTTCCTCTTCTCCCAGCCCTCACGGCACATCTCCCTCTGTCACAGCATGAGTATCTTCTACACTGAAAGCTGGGGAAATATTTTCAACTTTTCCTTTTCAACAATTAGTGAAAAGTGACTAGGTTGTAGTTGTCTAACCTGGTGAATGAATAGTTACAGATTTCCAAATTCTGTATTCACAATTCAAGTTAAGGCAACTTCCGTTGCAAGGACATTAGGAGAGTGCTTATTCAGTTCTAGAGCAGTTCTGCACATGAGGCGGGATGTTTTTGGATGCTGTAGTGAGAATAAGGAGGAAACGGTCTATGGGCCTTGTGAAATTTCAAAAGGCAGGAAGCTTTTCCTTCAAAATGCTTATATTCATTGAAAAGAATGAATCTGTAT
This sequence comes from Mustela putorius furo, assembly GCF_011764305.1. Classification (NCBI taxonomy): domain Eukaryota; kingdom Metazoa; phylum Chordata; class Mammalia; order Carnivora; family Mustelidae; genus Mustela; species Mustela putorius. The sequence continues at coordinate 71,663,296 of NW_025421998.1, read as the reverse complement.
GTTATTATAAATAATATGACAATTAATTACTAAGGATTGAGCACATACATAAGGAAAAAAAAAATTCCAGGAGATTTTTACAAAATCTGTGCAACAACAAAATATATTATTTGTAGATGGCATTAACATTTGGCAATACCAGTTATAAATGGCTTTTTACCCAGAAGCTGTTTTCTTCACCCTAATTCCTAATTCTTTCTTTCCTTAACAAAACAGACTCCTCAACTATAAGAAAAAGAAAATGACATCATAAAACTATGCTTGGTCAGATTTTTACCATAATTGCCTTTACTACCCTCACTTCTATATATCTTGACACAAACAATGCAGTTAGGAAAAAATATATCTAGTGGTAGAACCACAAAGAATGATTTGGAGATACTAACTTCATGCAGGTGCAACGTGCAGGTAAATTTTTATGTAGGATTAATTTTTTCTATTATTATCTGTATTAGCACATATTTTAATAAATGGGAAACATATTTTTGAAAAAGTAGAAAACCACATTATAACCTTTTTTTTTTCTTAATGGTAATCACATCTAAATTCATCATGAATCTTTTCACATGGTATCTTGCAACTAACTACATTGTTCATTTTTCTAATATAGTACACAAAAGCAATTACCTCACATTACTTGTGTTTTTGTGTGAGTTGAAAAAATACTAAAAAAAAACCACTTCAATTATTATATTCAAAGACACGTATAATGATTTTGAACACTAATTTACCTTTGCTATTGCTTATCATCAACCACATAAATGTGTAAAAGAGAATGTGCACACTTACAAAATTT
>NW_025421998.1:71655000-71657500 GCF_011764305.1 Mustela putorius furo | reverse complement strand
AAGTTACCAAAAATGAAATAAAATCACAAGGAGCAGTGATATTCATTAAACATCAAATATTATGCTTCTCAAAAAAAAATCACTGTTCTCAATATCATTTTGATGGATTCTAGTATTTAAATGGTTACTCATAGACTCTTTTTTGAATGACTAGGGATAAAGGAACTGACAGTAAGAAACTACTGACCAGATGTTTTCAAACACCATCACCTGAAACACCTTCAAAGCAGTACAATCTCATAAAACATTCAGAAAGATTATCTGACTTAATGAATGCTCAAAATGCAAGCTCAAATCTACCCTGTAAAGCAATCAAGTTTTTAGCAACTATTTTGACCTTAGTGACACAAACAATTAATTCTGCAAACCTAATATCAAAATAAAATTCTACATCTAATGCAGAATAATTTTGCAATGTAGTTAATCTAAAACAACATTTAAAATATGCTACCTCCATATATTATACGTTCTAGTATTTAGTACTAATTTTAGAAGATTAGAAAAGAATAAAGGAGGGAGTAATTCATCAGAAGGCTTTTTTATTACTAATTTTTCAGTGAATATAAAATAGCAAAGCATACTAACAAAGATGTAGCTCCTATGAATATATCCATTATATTATAAATATTAAAACTTAAAGACATTCCAGCTTTCAGAAATATTTAATATTAATAAATTAAATGCTAGGGAAAAGTATTAGCTGTAATTTATCAATCCCCTTTTCTTCGCCAATCCATTTATCATTAAGTATTTGTTACAGTGTGTTCCAAACACTAGCCCTTCCTCCTAAATACATGGTTAATTTAAGTTAAACTGCTCACCTCTATAAAAATTAAAAAGCCATAAAAATCAAAGGTAAACATTCTGTTCTCAAAACAGATCACAGTCTGCCAGAAGTTCATCACAAACAAAATTTTATTTTGCTTACATCACTCACTGCCTCCTAAATTATATTTCCAAACAAGAGACCTCAGATGACAATCATTCGTCCATTTGACTACCAAGGAAAAATTTCTTTGTTCAAAACTTTACATTTAAATAACACCAAGGAAAGACAAATTTGTAAAATTATGTCACCTATGAATTTGTTTTAATATTTTCTCCACAGTTTTTATTTTTTTCTAAAACATACTGAATATGTTCGAATTAAAAGCAGGAACTGCAATAATTTTATAGAAAAGACATTCTAGTCTCTAATGAACTTAAACGCCTATTCTAAAAGACATTCACAGAAAGACAAAAATTCAATAACCTTAAGTTTTCTACCTATATTAATATAGTAAAAACATAACCAAGGGAAGAGACATTTACAAAGGTTTCTGAATGTTTATTTATCAAATTATTACATATCTTCCTGTAGACACTTCCTGAAGTGTCTTTTGTAGACACCTACTATACCCATTGTGTTAATCACTTCTGGAAGGCACTCCACAAACATGCAATACCTGAGCAGAGTTTCTAGGTTATCAGAAGGACACAACTTTTTGTATTTAGTCTTGTTGATAGTTTATATCAACAAACTGTGTAGGACAAAGTAAACTTCAGACTCAGGTTATAAACATACCTTACAGATTTATCATAAAATGCCTCCATGATTTGACTCTGTTTTCTTTTTAAGATCGAATCAGAGCTTTGAAGAAAAAGTTACTTCTTTACATTTCCCTTCAGAACACATTGCCCTTTAGTACTAAACTGCAATGTCCACTTTCAGTTGTTAATTTCACCTGCTTTTATAAACGCCATCTACTCTCTTCTTACACAAAATAGAATTTGGCTATTAATTCTTAGGACTCCTACGGAGGGGAGTCAATAGGAATATGATAGCACCCCAGTGGTATGATGTTTCTTGTAAATAGATTAAAGGCAGAGCAGGGTTGTTCTGGAAACTGCATTAATTTAAGGTAACTTGTAAAATAGGCTAATCCTGGGACTTTGGTAGACATTTAACTCTTATGATGGTTAAAAAATATTGTAAAACAAGATAAAAATTATCTTCCTAATGATGACTGTCTGTGAAAAGAGACACAACTCCAACAAAATACGGAACCTATTCAAAGTGTTATGTCTAGTTCTTTTAAAAGATTGTTCTTGAAAACAATGCCTAAAGGTTAAAACATTATTCAGTTCATATACTCTAAGATAACTTTCTAAATACTGTTGTTATTTAAAATAACAATTCTATTAAATTTGACTGCCATGTGGGCATTTGCTTTAACTTTCGAGATGCATTCTGTCTCACACATTAAAACTGTGAACGATGTATCACTTAATTTGAAACATTTTTCAATAATAATCATTATATTTTCATTTTAATGATTTTTTTAAGCATTTGGTCTGAATGGAATCCAGAATTTTCAAGAAATAACTTTTATTTTAAGGCAAATCACACATAATCTTGTCAAAACAGGTATATTCATTCTGACCTAATGAAGTATATGCTTTGATAGCTTTCTGTTTTCTGTCCCTATTTCCAGTGACGTGAATCAGTGAAGAATGGAGT
>NW_025421998.1:71647500-71652500 GCF_011764305.1 Mustela putorius furo | reverse complement strand
TAATATTATAGTTATTAAAAATTAATGGTTATAATTTAATCGCTTTAACAGGTATTTTCATCAAAGCCTAAATTATTAGATTATTTCTAGGACTCTAAAACGTCAATTAAAAAAAGACAGACCTGCTGATTTCTAAAAGACCACCAGTAGCTGGGCTAGCAAAGCAAGTTAATAAAACAAAAACTACATATACAACTTAAAGATGTTCTGATAAAAAAAGTAAAACAACAACAACAACAAATCTCTCATAATCACAAAGGAAACAACTGCTATAACTACAGTAAACAACTTTTGAACCAAATGTGCTAATGAATAAATAGGTTTTGTTAAATAACCTTATTGAACATTAACAAAGAAAACTCATACAAATGAAAACTGATACACAGTGATGGATTTTATAGGGAAAGAAAAACAAAGCTAATACTCTTTTCTGAGATTAGGCAGCTAATAAGTATTCAAATTAGGCATAAATTTTACATGCACAATGTTTAAAATATTCAGAGAAAAGGTCTGATTGCCTTTACTACTTATATGAAAATTATAATTTGGGTCCTCTGCAACTGTAGAAACAGATAGATATAACTTCTTCTATATATTGCATTCAAATTTTACTTCTGACAATAGATCTTGAGTATATGTGTATGTATATGTTTTTACTTCATCATCCAAATTTATTTGAAAGACATCTCTGGGTGGAGTTTGCAACACAAAGAATACAAATTTTAAAAAACTGTATTTTAAGTATAGCAGACAAATGCAGTATTTAATATTAACCTTTCTGTAGTTAATGTCAGAACTAATTGGATGAATTAAAGAATTCTGCATATATTATTGTATTGTAATCAAGGCCACCAAATAATTAAGAATTATCAACAAGCAGAGTCATGGGTCTAAATCTTTATTACAATTATAAAGAAAGCCCACATAACTTCCAATTCCTATTATCCAGAGGATTTTATTATACCTTGTGGAATTTTTGACTTTATAAAACCCTAGAGTATAAACTGTGATTCACATTTTTGGTTCAATCATCTAAGAGGTAGTAAAATCACGCTTAAGAAAAAACAATAACAGTGACAGCACTTTTTTCTCTACAGAACAAAAGCATCTGACCCAACATTAATAGGCAAAAAGAAGGGCAATTGTGTAATCAGAAGATTCTAATGTACATATCACCTAAAGAAGACAGCTGGGAGCATGTCCACTATAAAGGAGATCTGTCTTCAAGGATAATGAATATGCTTTCCAGGATTCACTGAGTTTCTCCTAGTGATATCTCCACACCTATTTCCTACTAGAGAAATTATGTCAGGCACAATGTGAGGTGCTGTTTATCTTTTAAAGTATATTTTAAATAATTACAAATTCAGCATATTCTTTCAAAGTGGATGTACTTATGATCCCAAACACATCAAACTAAATTATTCATTCTTCTCAATCCTACCACAAACACTTTACAAAAATCAGTGAAAATAAATTCTGGATCATTAAAGGGAAAGGTGAAATTAGGAGTCGCTGTCTTAATGTTTGTCTGAACTGTTAGTTAAACCTTTAAATCTTTCATCATACACAACTTTTCAGCCACATCAGAAAATAACTCTTCAGATCTTTCACTCTAATGATACAATTCTACTTTTCTCCCTTGCATTAAATTTTCCTGTCCTTCCTTTTTCTTTCTTCTTCTTCTTCTTCTTTTTTTTTAAGCAAGTCACTGTACAGATACTTATTCTCTACACCACTTCCCTTTTGAAACATTAAACTGACACTGGAACTGACTGCACAAGATTGCATTTTCTCTTCCTAAACAACTTGAATTGAAAGGTTACTTAGTGTAACAATATTTACTTGCAGAATTGTGTTGTTACCAAGGGTATAATGGATGGTGGCTATGCAGGTTTACGCAAGAATGAGTGAAGCATGAGGCATTAGCCATGTGTTTGACATGTTTCAAATTGCTATAATCCAGCATTAAACACACCCAGCAATTCATGCCATTTCTTGCAGCCATAATCTTGAATAAAGCGTGCACAACCACTTATTATATAAATTAGTATATGACTCCCTGTTATAGTCACAACAGTGCTTTTGTGTTTATTTTGCATCAAGATGTAGTCTTTTATTTGTACAAATAGCAGGATATAAAGACATAGCTCAATTAGACCTCCTTACTTTATGATAGGGTAGTACTGAATGCTAGACTTGTTAGTTTTATTTTTTCCTTTTAGAGTTATAGGTTCCATTGGTATAAAACTGTACCATGTGAGATAGACATTTGCCAGAGTGATAACAGAAACTTGCATATATCCTATTCCGTATTCACCATGATGTTCAAAAGTCTGACCTGGGCCAGTACAGTTAACTGTGTTAACCACCACCAGGGACACTATTGGTCCTTGTTGCTTACTCAACTTCTTTTCTCTCAGGATCTCTCTCTCTCTCTCTCTCCGTCTCTCTCTCCGTCTCTCTCTCTCTCTCTCACTGTATCTCTCTTACTCATCTTTCCTACCTCTTTCCTTTCCTTCTTCTCTTCCATCCCCTAACCCCTGTGTGTGTATGTATGTGTGTAAATAGATAGATGTGGATACACTGATCAATCAAACTAGGTATGCCGAGGATGGTAAGAAGGGAAAAATAACCTCTACCACCCCCACGATCCCCCATCCACATAAGTGGATGCTCCATCTTACAATCTTGGTGCCTTAGTATTAAATCTTTTTTTTTTTTTTTTGGTCATCTGACCGTTTAATTAAAGCAAATGGATGGAGAAAATGACTTCCTGAGAGACTGAGAATAAATAATAGTCTATATAAAAAGTTTTAACTGTTTTATGTGAACTTTTCTTAAAATTATTTATAGTGACATCAAAGAACATTTCATGTCCAGTATTTTCCAGTGTCTAATTTATCAACCAAATATGTACATAGAATCCAAAAGATTTTGAATATGACAAAAAAGAAAAGAATGAAATCAAAAAGTTATGTATTCTTAAATAACTCAGTCACTTTTAAATTATCAATATTAAATATTCTTAAATATTCCTATGCAAATTTACACAAGAAAGTGTTCAATATGAGGAAAACTTACACAGGCAACAAGAAACCATATACATTTACCTCAAAATATCAGTTAAATTCTTATTTTGAAAACTTGACTGAATTACAAAACTTTTGAAGGAAACTAGCATTTAAATAATGAAAACTTCTGTGCTCTAGTGGAATTAATTCATCATGGACACCATGCACTGTGCATTTGAAATCTAGTACTGCTTTGCTAAAAGCCTTTAATGCTAAGATTGCCTAATAAATCAAAATGCCAAATATGAAGGACATAGTTGAATGTGTAAGAACAAAAATTGAGCAAGTGCATGGATATTTTTAATTTTAAACAACTGAAACAGAATGTCTTTTAAAACACGATTTGGAAAAGGATATCTGCTGTTAAAGCAAGTGATATGATCTTTATTATAACAAGTGATATGGTTGTAAGTAAATGAAAATTAAGTTGTTTACAAAGTACCCACCACTGCTCTCCACTTGTTTAAACAAAATGCCTAAAACACTATTCACAAATTAAGGTTACCTTCTTGGGAAAAAAACTCAACACTTTTAATTAGTAAAAATTCAAATTTTCATTCAAAAAGGTTAATATGTCAAACATACCAAGTTGTAGAGACATTTCAACATGGTGATTTTTAAAAATAATGGTCATGACTACCTTTAGCAAACAGAATACTGTTAGATCTCCAACAATGACAAACATCTGGGAAACATAGGAGTAGACCAACTGAAAATCTTATCTTTCACTTTAATCAGCTATTAATTTAACAATTCAGTATGCTATGTTTTACTCCAGGATTAAAATTAACCTAAGTTTTAAAACACAAGTAACAAGACATAAAAATTTCATTATGGATATAGCATAAAATACTAAAACTGAGTATTTAATCTCTATGCTATTTCATTTAAATATAGTACAACAGCAAATTTGAAAGAATGGTAGCTATATAGATGTATTTTACTGCAATATTAGGATTCTGCATCTTAGAGCTCAATGATCCCCATTCACAAGCATGATTGGAAATGAAATGATATTACTGATGATTCTGATAAACTAATTGTTCCCACGTATATTTCAAAATTATATTTGCACATTAATCTTTATATCCAAAGTCTTGTTTTAGCCTCATACATTTATATAATTTCCATACTGAGCATCTATTTCTCAAACAGGTGAAAATGTATACCAAGTTTTAGTTTTCAAGGTACATATGAATGGTCAGTCTTCCTTTTAAGTGCACAAATTTTAATGCTAGCTTAATTCATTAGATTTTTTAATGTTTTAATGTTTAGTCCTTTATAACATTAATGTTTATTTATTTTTAAAACCAGGGAAGAAGGAAGCTTAGGGAAAGTTTATTTCATTCTGTTACTCTATAACCTCTGACAAAGTGAGATGGTGTTAATTTATAAGATAAAATGTAATATTTTTTTCATAGTGGATTGAACTAACTATTATACATCTTACAAATGCGAGAGGAGGGACTTAAAAACTATAGAATGTTACCTAGGTACTAATACAAAAATAAATACTGGTTACAGTTTTTAAGAGACCTGCTAAGTAAGTATATTCTGTCACACTTTGCCTTGTCCTTGCCTAAAGAAAAAAATATCTTCCAATTCTTGAGACCAGGACTATTTTCGTATAGGATAGAGAGAATTTAAGAGTAAAAAGTGTAAAAGCAATAAGAAATAATTAGATCTCCAAGAACACAGAAAGACCTGCCTAGCAGGCAAAACCTCCTTCTTTTTTATTTAAAAAGCTTAGTGATTGAGTTGTGCAAGCTTGCAAGCTTCCAAGCAGTGGGTCCACTTACAGTCAAATTCCCAAAGGCTGGACTACTTGCCATAGCCTTCACTGATCCCCTGGCTAATGAGAGCTCTGAGTATGTACTTCTCTTGTGATGGCATTTTCACCTTTCCTGCCACATATCTTTCCTTAAC